>NC_081560.1:7806313-8099961 GCF_022355385.1 Mustela nigripes | reverse complement strand
TTCTTTCTTTCTTTCTTTCTTTCTTTCTTTCTTTTTAAGATTTATTTTAGAGAGAGCCCCTTTGAGCTGGGGTGGGGGAGGGAGGAAGGGTGAGGAGGAGAGAAACAGACTCCCTGCCAAAGGTGGAGCCCATCCCGGGGCTCAATGTCACCACCCTGAGATCATGACCCCAGCTGAAATTAATCTTCAGAACTTAACCAACTGAACCACCCAGGCACCCCTGTTTGTTTTTCTATTAGTAGCTCAAAGGGATTCCATTGAAGTAGCTTAAGTATCTTAAGCTGAAGGTTTTATGTATCAGGAGTGGTGGGGATGGGGGAGCATCATCATATCCATTTTCTGTAAGGCTTGCTCTGGCTGTAGTGTAGGGGACAAGTCCGAGAGCAGCAGCAAGAGAAGCAGGTGGGAATAAGTGGCAGGGTTCAAGGGATATTGGAAAGTAAAATCTGCAGGACCTGGAATGGATTGAGTATGGGCTGTGGTGGGAAAACCTTCTGAGAATGGTCCCCACACACATGTCTGACTGGCCTTCCCAGGTTTCAGGCAGTGTCATGCTCAGCAGTAAGCATTTATGTAGATGATCCAGTTTGTAAGAAGTCTCATGAGTTCTTTAAAATGCAGAATTTGAAGTACATGTATAATATCTGCAAAGTATCTAGTGGACAACTTAATAATAAAAGACTCAAGAAGTCAGTGTCTGTTGGGTCAGAGACAGAATTCTATGGTTTAGCTGTGCATAGAGGAGAAGCCATATCTGAAAGTGAAAAGAGCAGGGCATCCAGGATTGATCTTTGAGAACTCCAAAATCTAATGGCTGAGTAAAGGAGCATAAACTCCAAAGGAGATAAGGAGTGACAGGTAAATCAGGGGAAATCCAGAAGAGAGGCGTGACAAGGGAGAATGCCAGGAAGTTGGAGATGTGCACCAGTGATGAGTGCTGCTGAGAGATCGTGTAAGATGAGGGCTCCAAAACTGTCCATTAAACTAGTAAAGTTGAAGGTAGTGGTGACCCCTGCATGGTGCTTATTGACATGATGGAAGTTGAAACTAGAATGGTAGGAATTAAGGACTGTGTGAGAGTTCTAGAGATTGAATCAGAAAGCCTGGAGTGATGTTGCCAAATTAAACTTAACATCATGTAATAGAATAAGTACCAGGTAGCTAATTTGTTCTCTTAGACAAGTTTGCTTTTGAAATCAAGGTGTTTAATTAAATCAACCTTTTATTATGTCTCAGTGTATAACAGTTGAGTAGCTGTTCCATCCTATAGAATGTACTTCATTCTATTTTCTGGATGAAAAAAATCAGAGATCGGATCTAAAACTTTCAGTGGCATCCCCCGAAAACCATGTTTCCCTGAAAATCATTCTGTTCCCATTCTTCTGTTGTTTCTGGAGATGTCCATCTGCTCCTTTATTTATGATCTGCTTGATACTCTTGGATGGTGTACTTGGTTAGGCTCAACTATGATTTTAAATAGGCAAGTAATAACATTCCCTTTCCCCCTTTACAAATGATATGTATTATTTGGCTGCAAACACTATTTGCTGATTTCCTCCAGTCTGTCTGTGTAAGGCACTGCTATCAGCACATCTTTCCTCACTGTCCTCATGCCCATTAAGTGCTTTTCTGTTTATCTGATTGGCTAGTTGACATTTAAAAAATATCAACAGTGTCATTCATTGAGTAGAATTTCTTCATGTTCCTAATTTAAGAGCCCCTTCAGATGTAGGAAATTTGCTTTTTATCCTTCTTTCCAAATCCTTTGTATGGTAACTTGTAACAGTGGAATGAGATAACAGAAATGTGCCAGTGAAACTAGATAGCTCAAAATAAAAACCAAAAATCAGAATTGTTCTTTATAATGATATTATTATGGTTCTTTGAAATAAAATTACATCATAGATCTGGAGGTTTATGTTTTAGACTTTTTTGTGAGTAGATTTCTTTCTTTTTTTTTTTAAGATTTATTTATCCATTTGAGAGAGAGAGCAAGCGAGAGAGCGAGAGAGAGAGTGAGAGTGAGAGTGAGTGAGAGAGAGAGAGAGCGAAAGAGAGAGAGAGAGAGAGAGAGAGAGAATGCCTATGAATAGGGGGAGTAGTAGAGGGAGAAGGAGATAAGGAAGCAAACTCCCTGCTGAACAGGGAGCCCGACTGGGCTCAGCGTGGGGTTTGATCCCAGGGCCCTGAGACCATGACACGAGCCAAAATCAGAAGTCAGATGCCCAACTGACTGAGCCACCCAGGTGTCCTTGTGAATATATTTCTGTTGGAAGTGAAATTACAATCAAGAATTCTCAAACTTGGGATTTCCAAGCTTGACTTATTCTAAGAGCTGTGCTTGGCACATTAAAGAGGTTTTGTGCCTTCTGAAGCGTTTTTTTTTCCTCTTGTATATGAAAGCACTACATTTATATTCAGATTCTTTGGGGGCACCCATTGTTCATGTGCATTGACTTGAGATTGAGAGATACATTCCTTATCTGTTTATGGAAGTTTTCAAATGCCCCAAAGTTTGTATTCTCTGATGTTGAATATATAGGCAAATTTAAAAATGACTCTTCACCTTTGTGAAACTTCAGAGTTGACTATAGAGGAAATAGTAATTCGTGGATATAAAAATTCACTCATAAATCTTACTTTAATTGTAAATGTTCCACTTAGGCAAACAGATACGTATTTTGTGCGGATAAACAGTATTTGATTGTACACTTGGCTGAAATCACAGGCCGAGAGGTGTTATTATCCTTTTCTTATACCATGTGTCATTTTAGCCAAAGGTCTCGGTTCTCTTAACTGTTGTGTTACTTCAACTCCCTTTGCTTTTATATACATTTATATAAAACTTTAAAAAATTCTCAGAGCAAATGGTAGCATTTGCTACTAGATTAGAAGGCATTTCACCTTCCAGTGTTACCCAGTATAAAATCTTTATCAATAGGAATTCTGGCACTTCTTGCCTTTTTGGGTAATATTGTGAATATTAGTAAGATTGTGTCTTATAAAATCATGCATTCCAAATGAACAATAATAGTAGTATATGAGTGTATGAAATAGCATAAAGTTTTTAATATGATCATGCTAAGTGAATACATTTATAAGTGAAATCAAAGTTTTTTTTTAATCTGCTGCTTATCTAATGGTAAAAAAATGAGACTTTTAAAAAAGATTTTATTTATTTGAGAGAGAGAGAGAGAGGATGTGCACATGAGCCAGGAGAGGAGTAGAGAAACAGACTCCCTGCTGAGCAGCGAGCCCGATGTGGGGCTCCATCCCAGCCAGGACTCTGGAATCGTGACCTGAGCCAAAGGCAGATGCTTAACTGACTGAGTCACCCAAGTGCCCCCAGACTCTGATTTTTAACATTTTTTTAAAAGATTTTATTTATTTATTTGACAGAGAGAGAGATCACAAGTAGGCAGAGCAGCAGGCAGGAGGGTGGGGAAGCAGACTTCTTGCTGAGCAGAGAGCCTGATGTGGGGCTCGATCCCAGGACCCTGAGATCATGACCTGAGCCGAAGGCAGAGGCTTTAACCCACTGAGCCACCCAGGCGCCCCGCAGACTGTAATTTTTAATAATGAAAAACAAAAACAATTAAAATTCAACCCAAACTTTTGGATGTTGTTCTTTGTTACTTCTTTCTGTAAATTTCATTAATATTATGGAGGATGTCATGAGTAATAGATAGTATTTAGGCTGTTTATATTTTCCAGCTCAATAGAAGTTCTGACTTTACTACAGAAAGGAATGCAGGATCTATAAACCAGTTAAGTAAACCAGCACTGCCAAGGTCAAATTAACTATTTGCATTTTAAAATAGCTAGTTTTCTCCTAATGGCAGATACTGCAAATGTATAGCAAGAACCCATCAGCTGGCAAATCAGCAATGTCCTATTAGTCTCCTGGGTTTCTTTAAAACACAATTGCTTCTTTTACTTCCAGTGATACTTCTGGTATTAGGTGTCCTAATAGGATTACTTAGAAAATATTTTATCATTCAGCTTCTTAAAATAACTACTACTTTCAGTTTCAGAAAATAGAGTATTTACTTAATTTCTTTTCATTGTTTTTCAACTAAGCCTTATTGTTTCTATAGCTCAGATTTTAATGTGTCCTTTTTTTTTTTTTTTTAGTGAAACAACCTGATTGTTTGAAAAGATTAATTTTTCTCCTTTGTTTCCTTATAAAGGTAACCTGCTTTTGCATCATTTGGCTGTATAATGACAGGTGGTTGTAATTCCTGTCCCTTTAGTGTTTGAAGAAAGCAAATGCACTTGTGATTAAATTACATGTTTTTTTTTTTTAATTTTTAATTTGCACATTTTGTTCAGTGAAAACAAAAGCTGGGTTTATGATTAGTTTCCTCTAATGTCACAGAAGGAAAAGGCCCAAAGCCACAGTGGTGATGGGTAATTTCATAGTCTCAGGGTGAAGCAAAATCCTTATATTCCCTGAAACTTAATCTAATGTTTAAACATTTTCTGACTCTTTCTAATCTTTTTGGATTGTTGACAGTGGATACACATTAAATCCATATATGTCTGTAGTTTCCATTTTGGCTACTATCTAGATAGGTCCCTCAGTGTAGTGTTTGAGTCCAAAAGTACTCTGGAGCATATTAGTTTCAAATCCCAGCCCGACCATTTTGTAGCTGTGGTGAGAGTTAATTAAACCTCTCTGGCCTCAGTTCTCTCACCTGTGAAATGGGAATAATATTAGTACCTATATTATTTGATTAGATAAACTAATATCTCTAAAGGTCTTGAAACATAAAGCAAGTCCTAAATAAATGTAAAATATATGCAATTAAAATTTGGCTATAGGGGTGCCTACGGGGTTGTCAGTTGGGCCTCTGCCTTTGGCTCAGGTCATGATCCTAGCATCCTGGGATCAAGCCCCATGTTAGACTCCCTGCTTAGTGGGAAGCGTGCTTCTCCTTCTCCCTCTGCTGCTCCCCCTGCTTGTGCTCTCTCACTCTCTGTCAAATTAATAAATAAGATATTTTTAAAAATATGGCTATATTTTAAACAGGCTACAGATAGAATAGTTGGTATTCGTTGGGCTTCTTGTTACCCAATAACAGAGAATATTAAGTACTTATTCCTCTTGTTCATGGCATCTTCCTTTGATGAAGGTATGCTAAACATTTTAAATGATACTTATATTCTTCTTATAATCCTGTAGTGCAGTCTGTGTAGTTAGGAAAATCAACATACATTTTGTCATCACTGCAGAGAGCATAGATTGCAGAGCATCTGAGAGTTCACCTCTGCTGCAGAATCTGCTCTGAGTTACGTTGGTAAGGAAAATAGCACTGCTGTTGCCAACTTTATCTGCCAAGTAACTAGTAGTTGACTTTTTATGAAAGAGTTAAGCATGTTGCTGTATCAAATATTCAGTTAGTCATTAATTAAAGTAGAACAAATTCAGTATTTTTTTATTCAGCAGATTAACCGAAACCCACCATGTTTGCGATTTATATTCATCCTGTAAACTGCATATGCATTAAACATTTCCATCTGGAGTCCCGATGATTGTTTTTCTCCTATCTCATGCTTGATAAGCTGTTACTGATTAGACAGGGAGTTCTGAAGCTGTTGAAAGCACAGATTTTTTAAAACCTTCATCACCTTGGTGTTCCGTACTTCTTAACGGATCTTGCTTGATTCCTACAGGTTCCGTTTTGGCTGTAGTCTGGATAGAAGCCATAGGTCCACTGGCCACAGTGGTTTAACACAGAAACTTTATTCTGTGCCTCCCTCATTTTTCTTTCATTTAAAAAAATAAAAAAAGTTTTACTACCTAGTCTAATTTATGTCTTCTTTCTTCTTTCTTGGTTTGATCCTAAACCTTGATTTACCATGTGCTGTCCTCTGTAAAACATAACTAGCATATTTTGATGCATTGTATTTTCTAAGCATTGTTATAAAGACTTCATGTGTTTTGAGTCCATTAACCCTCACTGTGTTAGGAAGTGAGTGTTATTATCCCCACTTAATAGATAAGCATACTGAGACCACAGGAAGGTTGAGTAACATCCTCAAGATCAAACAGCGAGAAAGTAGTATAGTGCAGCATGACCCCAAAGACACTAATTCTAGGGTCCGTGCATCCTGCTACCACACCATGGGTCTTAAAGAGCTGACTCCTCATTCTTCAGGTAGCAGGACAAGTACTTTGAGATGTAACTCCTGTGACATTCAGAAGAGCCACACCCTTCATCATCTTAAATAATGTACATCCTGACTCTTTGGGTTATCTGATAGAAGTCATATAAGAGACAAAAAATGGAGTCTGGTCTTTGTGGTGTTAATGATAAAAATGGTAACATCAAACACAATAATGATAATGGAGCTTCTGTTTTTCAAGAATCACCATCTGTTTATCTTTTTTACATTCAGTGTTTGTAAACCTGGATGAGGACACTCATGTGCCATCTAGAACACATGTATTTTACATAGTTTTTAAACTAAGGCTCAGAGAGTATCTGGGTGTCTCAGTTGGTTAAGTGTCTGCCTTTGGCTCAGGTCATGGTCTCAGGGTCCTGGGATTGAGCCTTGTGTCAGGCTCCCTACTTAGAGGGGAGTCTGCTTCGCCCTGTGCCCCTCCCCTGTGGTCATGTGCCCCTTCTCTTTCTGTCTCTCTCAAATAAATGAGTAAAATCTTTAAACTAGGGTTCAGAAATGTGATTTTTTTTTTTTTTTTTTAAGTAGGCTTAGGTCACAGGGCTTGACCTCATGACTCTGTGATCAAAACCTGGGCTGAGATGAAAATTCGGAGACTTAACTAACTGAGCCTCCCAGGTGCCCCATAAAAGTGATACTTCTTATAAAAAGCCACAATGTTAGTAGTGGGATAAGAATTCAAATTATAGTTCTTTTTTTCCCCCTATAGTTACATGCTTTCTTTTCTATTAATTGGTTGTTCAGACTACAAAGGTTTGATGAACCAAAGGTCTGAGAAGCATGCAGCTAGGTCACATATATCCCTGAGCGGAAGGTTATACTGCTAATACAACCAGATATCTCCCTAGCCTCTTCTTGTATGTTAGGAAATAATAGTTTGGATTTGTGCATAGTCCTAAAACCATCCTGTCACTATCCTTGGAAGCATTAAGTGTAAGGGAATGAGTGTTTCAGGTTAATGTCCCACGATGGAAATATTGGAGTGATTATTTAAGGCAAAAACTTTTTAATTGTTCCAAAGGTACATGGATATATTTTTTGCACTTTATTTATTTACTTATTTATTTGCACTTTAGATCTGATTTATGCATCATATTAATCTATGTGCCCCCTGTATTTTGCCCATTGTAAAAGAGGAATGTCATAAATGTTGATTAAGTGAATAAATTAAATAGTTAATAAATTAATGCATATGTGAAAGAATAGGAAAAAAATCAATGTTGTGTCTACAGTGGTCAGCAAATGCAGTTAGAAAGCGAGGAATATCTATATAAACATTTATTTTCAACTAATATCCTACGTCTGTATAGTTTTTTGATAGCATAAATAGCATAGAATGGTATATTTTTGTATCATTCAAGTCTGGATCACTTCTCTTTCTGCCTCTTGTCAGTTAGTGATCACAGTCCTGCTGTATGTTTTCAGTCCGTTCTAGCACCTTCCTTTTCCCGAGCTTCTACCAGCCTGTTCACGCACCCACAGGCAAGTGTCAGCTTTGGCTCCATATGACAAAAGGTGAGAAAGATTGAAATGATGCAAATGCAAATGAAAAGAACTAGAAAGATTACTCACAGCATTTTTAACTTCCCCTCACATATTAAGCAAACACTTAAATTTTATTTAATATGAAATCAGTATAGTGTATACTCAACAAAACGAAATTACTGAATTCCTGCCTTCAAAGAATACGTAATCTAGTGGAGACAGATATTGAACACACTACAGTGCTAAGACTCAAGAACCATACAGTGATTTTCACAAGGAAATCGTCTCCATGATTACAGGGACTGCGGCATAGTCAGGTGATGCTGAAGCTGGCGGTGAATGTACGAGAAAGTGGACCTACAAGTGGAGGGTAGAGAGGCCTTTATCCAACAATACAGGTCATTGTCTCATTGTTCTTCGTCAGCTACTCTAGGATTCACTCCATATTCTAATACAGGTTCTGTCTCTTCCCTTTAAGAACTACAGTTTGTATTTTTCTGTCTTGAGTCTGTGCCAAAACCAAATGAGCACTCTTAACCACTTACTGTGTAAAAATATAGGATAATAACTAATCCTAATTTATCAAGGGAAATGTGTTAAAATAGGAATATTATAAGTTCCCGTTTATTTTATTTTTTAAAATTTATTTTTAGTTTTGAATTTTATTTATTACTTGTTTGAGAGAGAGAGAATGCATAGGAACATGGCAGGCAGGAGGGGCAGAGGAAGAGGAAGAAGCAGACTGCTCACTGAGCAGGGAGCCTGTCGCAGGGCTGGGGTCCCAAGACCCTGAGATCAGGACCTAGTCTGAAGGCAGATGCTTAACGGACTGAGCCCCCCCAGGCGCTGCTGTGCACTCCTGTTTAGATGAAGCCCTATCTTGTGCTGATGTCTGTCCACACTGCTCTGCTCCAGCTCCAGCTGACTGTGCTCAGCTTGTGCCCCTGGAAGGAAACCAGGTGAGATGACTCATATGCTGGTGCTCTAAACAGAGGGAACTAGGGGATCCACAGTCTCTGCTTAATAGTTTTAGAATAATGATGTTTCTGAAACTGCAGTTCAGAATGACCCTTGATCATTATTCATGGATCTATTCAAGCAGAAAAGACAACTATTTCATTGAAATTTGTGTATGTGTGTATACACACATATGCATACATATAAGTGTAAGTATGTATGTAGTACATGTATATGTATGTGTCTATATGTATATAATTATATGTATACATGTACGTATGTATTTATGGTGTTGAAGTGAACCATTGGCTGAACATGGAGCAATAGAGAGCAAGATACCTTATTTTAGAGTTAAAAGTAATGATTATTATATAGTCTTCATTGAGTATGGGGTTGTGGGCTAGCCAGATTGTAGCCATACCATTTAATACTCTAAGTCAAGTTTATCTTGATGAATTACTGATAATTTAATTCTTTGCTGTCCATTAACTCAAGAGTTTGAATATTTATAGATATATAGTCTTACTTATAAAATCAACTGAGTGACTTAGTTAAGTGTTCAACTCTTAATTTCAGCTTGGGTCATGATTTCAGGGTCCTGGGATTGAGCCCTGTGCCAGGCTTCCCCGCTCAGTGGGGAGTCTGCTTGAGATTCTCTCTCTGCCTCTTCCCGTGCCACCCCCCCACTTTCTCTCACCCATGCTCCACCCCCAAATAAATAAATCTTTAAGAAGGACAAATAATTTGCTTAAGAAAAGTACATTGAAATACTACATCTTTATGACTTTGTTATTCATCTCCTACTGTTATCTTTGCCTGTGTTTCTTTTTTCTGGGCTAGAAAACAATACTGTAGGTGATACCTCTCCTAAAACCATATACTTGCTGTTTGTAAGAGCTAGAAATATATAGATTCTTTGTATAAATATAAAGGAATTACTGCATGTTATGTGGCCACTCCTTCAGAGCTGATTATACATTTTTAAATTCTTTTTAGGCCTAATCATTTTATAAGTGTGTTGCTACCCATTCTGTCCTTCAGAAACTCTTGCGTGTCATCTTCTGATGCAGCGATCTGGAGACAGAGATGATCAATAACAGTGAACAGATCATTTGCATCTGCAGTCCAAATGCCCAGTATGTTTCTATAGAAATTATATAGCTGTTACATACACACACAAAAATTCTGCAAGTCAAACAGTAGTCAAAATAAATCTGCCTTTAAACCCTGGAGCCTCCTTATAACACAACTTGAAATGATAGGAAATCCAATGAGGCATGTTCACCAAAAACCGTTTCCTACAGGAAGTTCTAAGAAAATTCATTATAATGTTTTCAACTTTAGTACTGATCAGTGGCATAAACTCTAAAAAACATTTAATAGGGATATTATTAAAGGGGCATTTTAATGGGAATATAATGAAAATAGTGAATCACATTGTTTAAGTAGCAAAAAATGGCTATCTCTTGGCTTAATGAGTTTTGAACGAGGAGAGGTTTGAAGAATGAATTTTAAAGAAAAGGAACCAGAGTAAGAAACAAAGAAGAAAATAGATACAAAGAAGGAAAAGAGTGACAGTGATAAGAGAATATAACCAGGCAACTTCGTGTTTTGCCCTTAATAGTAGAATCACGTCTTTTGACTGTTCTCTTTTTGACATAACCACAGAAAATATTTAATCTCTGCACCCTCCTTCCTATAACTCTATCAAATAATTTTTGTCTAGGAAAGAAGAGATTTCATCTTCCCTAGGTTAAAAAATTGTCAAAACAAAGTATAGGCAAAACCTCTGCGAAGTGTCGTACAGAAACGGGGCGAGGGGGGGATTGATTTTATTCTTGCTTCTGTTGTGATGGGGAGGATGCTGTCATTGAGAGGAAGGAAGCACCAGCAGTTGTGACCATGTGGGCATCTCGCCCCATCACCATTGTTGATGGTCACTGTCCGTGTGGTGGGACTTCAAAGACTCCAGGAGCTTTGCTTCCAGGCGAGTTATCATTTTCTTAACTGTTCTCTGGGGCCTCGAGCTTCCTCTGTAGTATTTCTTTAAGTTAAGTGCTGTTTCCATTAAAGTCTTTAAAACTTGAAGCATCATCAGATACTTAGGTCTTCATGTGAATTCTTTTATCAGGTACTTTACAGTTGTGTCTGTCTGTCTGCAGAATGGGTGAGTGGGGAGTGGACAGGCACTGACGTGGAAGGGAACACAAGAGAAATGTCCGTTTTCATTGTTTCGGGGTTTGAAATCAATGGCCGGACCTAGCACTGGATGTGAATGGTGTAAGGGCGATATTTGTCATACGTTCTATACCGGTATCTTCACCAGTACCAGCCTTTGTGCTCTGCTCTCTCTGCCTGTCGATGTCTATAAATGCTCTCCTCACCAGTCTTCACATGGCTATGTATAAAACCTTTATAAATAGCTCCTACCACTGCTTACCACGGAGCCACTGGGGAAAAACATTTTTGTCTGCCTGTTCTCACAAATGTCTGAAACTTTGCACTTTTTGTTTTATTTTAGCTTGATTTAGCTAATATATTCTTAACCACATTGCATTGTGCTTTAGCAATGGAGACATTTTCTTCCATCTTGAACTCTACAGAATCCCATCAAATTTAGTCACAAAATGCAAAAATTGAGAGAAAGTCGATTTTGTTATAAATCTCGACTAAATTTGGTAAATTTGAATGTATAAAAAAGAGGTTACACTTAATGCATACATTCAACCAGATGTTGTGATAGTGAATTCTTTTATTCAATAAATATTAGTTGCTTTCTGGATGGCAAATCCATGAGCTATGCAGAAATTCTGGCATATATTGTGCTGCCATGGACATAATCATGGATGACGGCCTGGAGTTCAGATGTCCGTTTGAAAATTTTTATCTGATGTTGTTTGGATAAGAAGTCTGGCCTTGCTCTATACCTTATAGTGAGAGGGCTGTGCCAGAACTCGAAAATGCTTGTTTGCCCTGAAATGTTATTTAGTACATCAAAGAGAAGATACAGGATAGGCTGAATCACTTGTTATTTCCCTTTCACTTTATTTCTCTGTATTTTGCTGCCTTCCTCACTGGGGCGCAAAATAAGCTGCATGAGTGAAAGCAGCAAAACAGTCCAGTAAGTAGGGAGGGCCCTACGGTCACCACGCATGGCGCCTAAAGGTATCCTTAATCATGAATGCTCCTGTAATGACTTAAGCCTGTTCTTCCAGGCCTGAGTCATTGGTGCCAAGAGGGTGGATTAGAATGTTCATTATTTCAGATGAATTAAACAACAACCCAATATATGACAGTAATGAAAGATAATGTTTATTAGCAGCTTACAATGTACCAGATAGTGTTTTCAGTGTTTTACATGTATTAACTCATCCAGTTTTCATAGTTCTTTTTTTTTTAAGATTTTATTTATTTATTTGACAGACAGAGATCACAAGTAGGCAGAAAGGCAGGCAGAGAGAGAGAGGAGGAAGCAAGCAGCGAGCCTGATGTGGGGCTTGATCCCAGCACCCTGGGATCATGACCTGAACCGGAGGCAGAGGCTTTCACCCACTGAGCCATCCAGGCTCCCCCAGTTTTCGCAGTTCTATAACCGCACTGTGTCATTGCCTTCACCTTTTGACAAGCAAAGAAACTGAGGCGTAGAGAAGTTTTATAACTTACTGAGGTCCTGTAGCTATCAGGCCATAAAGAAGGAATTAGAACCCTGTCAGTTTTTAATAAATATGTCTGTGGCTTGTGCACCAGGGTTAGTGAACTAAAGATGCAAAATCCCTTACCTTGATTTAGAAGGAAATATAGATATGGAAAAATGTATGTGTTACAAATCTTTAATATTTACCAGAGCTGTGCAGTTGTGTTAAAGTGAAATACCAGCAGAAAGGGAGGAAACAGGGATTTTAGCTGAGTATGAGTAAGTCTTTCATTTTATACCTGCTCAAAGTCAGACATTCATTCTCACTGCAACAAGCATTTGTAGTCATGAAGCTGTTTTCCTTTATTCAGATAGGTAATTTTGTTCCCATATTCTAGAATGAAAATAATTCAGTTTTTTAATTATGTGTTTCTTTAAACATTATCAAGGCAATAAGAATATAAATTAATCATCAATCTGTCATTATAAATTTTTTGTTAGATTCCACTTCTGGAAGCTTCCATATAAACAACATTGTTTTCTTTGTAAAAATTAACAATATGGGCAATGATATGTAGTATTTATAATGTAACAGTTTTTAATCTACAAATGTTGACACTATGTAGATACATGTTAACTGGTTGTTCAAGGTAGTCACCCATGAACATGTTTTAATGTCTGTGGATTTTATGTTTTTAGATTATCTTTAGGGGGCACCTGGGTGGCTCAGTGTATTAAAGCCTCTACCTTCAGCTCAGGTCATGGTCCTGGGTTCGAGCCCCACCTCGGGCTCTCTGCTCAGTGGGGAGCCTGCTTCCCTTCCTCTCCTCTGCCTGCCTCTCTGCCTACTTGTGGTCTCTGTCAAATAAATAAAATCTTAAAAAAAAAAAAAAGATTATCTTTGGGAATGTCTAAATGTTAATGTATTAAAATAATTAGGGAATGTGAATATGCTCTAAAATTAAGAATTCTGCCATTCTAAAATCTGATTTAAAGTCAGAATTGAAAATTTGTGAATAGCCCTTTGTAAACTTGTTGCCTGGAATAAGAGATGTTTAATTTTGGAGTGGAAGGGAATCTGAGAGATTATCTGTACCTCTTTACTGTATAGGCCCAGAGAGTGAGTTGACTTCCCTGAGTGTTAGGTCTGAGGTCTCTGGGTTGAGGTCCAGCACTCTTCTGAAACCAGAGAAGATGGTCATAATGCTGTTGATACAACTGTATCTTGGGTCATAAAAAGACTGGTATTTCTTGAATTTTCTAATAAATTTCCTACCTCAGCATGGCATTTATCCTCCCTGAATGGAGATATGTGCTTTGCTTCTAGGTCTGCATTAAGAGAAACTCAATCATTGACATTTTAAGGACTCGACTGCCCAACTATAAATAGCACTTTTAACAGTGTTATGTCTGTCATGCCTTGGGAAGTGCATAAATTGTTAGGGTTGACCTAAACTGTAAAAAATGTCAAACGCAGAAAGTTTGAAGTAGGATGTGTAGGCACTGTATCAAAATGTGTCTTGTTTCCAAATTCAGTTATTTTCTTAATAACACCCCTCCCCCCAAGAAAAACTTTTCTAAAATTAATGTGAATTGGTGACATTTGTCTGCTCTTATTTTCTGAATTAAAAATGATTCCCTTCTTACAGTTACAAAATTCTTCTATTTCATTGGTAAATTTCTAACATTTTCAATAGCTCAAACTTTTATTCAAAAGAAAATGCCAGATCTCTTGAAGAGAAACCCTTGATTTATGTTAGGAAGAGAAATTTGAAATATAAATTATACAAAAGAATATCTAAAATTCTTAAAATATAAGAAGTCAGCTTCAGGTTTATTTATAGCCTTAAAGTAATTTAGGGTTTACTGGGTAGATGGACTAATACTCCCATTCTTTTTTTTTTTTTTTAAAGATTTTATTTATATATTTGATGAACAGAGATCACAAGCAGGCAGAGAGGCAGGCGGGGGGTGGGGAGCAGGCTCCCTGCCGAGCAGAGAGCCCGATGCGGGGCTTGATCCCAGGATCCTGAGAACATGACAGGAGCTGAAGGCAGAGGCCTAACCCACTGAGCCACCCAGGTGCCTCAATATTCCCATTCTAATAGACTCAGTAAAATTTGTATTTGTAGGCTGTAAATGTCAAGAAGATTCTTTCCTATAAGGTCAGAAAAAACAGGCAATATTCAGATGGCTGTATGAAAAAGACATTTCTGGGCCTTATTTCATAGGAAATGTTAATGGGACTGCGGTTTGGATTCTGTGATTTCCGGGAATCTGAGATTCTACACTGTGTAGGGGAGACCTGTGGCTGGCCTAAGTATTAAACTGACCTAAAAAATAATAATAATAAAGAAACTGATATAAGGCATATTAATAGGAGAAAAACATACAAACTTTAATATTTTTATGTGTACATGAGAGTCTTCAGAAGAAAAATAAAGACCCAGAGAAACCATTAGGCCCAAAAAAATTTAAACAAAGAATAATAAATTATAGGGATGTGACAAGACAAAGGGGCTTGAGCTAGGGAAACTTAAGGGGCAATAAATAGGAAGTTTTGGGGGGGACTAATGGAAAATAAGGCTTATTTAGTAGGTTTGTTTGTATAAGACCTCATATTCATTTTGGTGTCAGCTACCAGTCTTTGGTAGTAAGAATGTTCCTGTTTCTTTCCCGCACAGAGGAGGCATCTTTTTCACGGGAAATTTTATGACCTGTGTTTAGGATGAAAGAGTGGGGGGGCCAAGAATCCTTCCTGCATCTTCCTGTTTCTCAGGTGCCTTCAGCTCAAAGTGATTAGTAGGCCGAAGTGGCATATTTTGGGGTGTCCTGTTCCGAACCCCTTTAACATCAGTGTACTACTAACACAGGACTTACTGTTCTGTTAAGTACTTAGTGAATTATAATAATTAGATATGTAAAGCACAGAGTTTAGGTGCAGCAAGCATGTGAAAAATGGAGAGATTTACCTTTGTGTGTTCTCTGTAAGTCACTTGTGCTAAATGCATGTTCACACAGTGGGAACGAAAAAAAAAATAGAGTATATTTGTCAGATCATAACATTCAGCACTGCACTAATCTGTGAAGAGATTTGCAGTTTGCTGATCATTTTCTTCAAGGATAATTTAAATATTTATTATGTTTTCACTTTTATATATGTGGTATTTTTAAAAATTTAACTATTTTTTTCAGTGTTCCAGAATTCATTGTGCATCACACCCAGTGCTCCATGTAATACGGGCCCTCCTTAATACCCACCACCAGGCTCACCCATCCCCCCACCCCCTCTCTTCAAAAACCCTCAGTTTGTTTCTCAGAGTCCACAGTTCCCCCGTTTCATCTCCCCTTCTGATTCCCTCGCTTCACTTTTCCTTTCCTTCTCCTAATGTCCTCTGTGTTATTCCTTATGCTCCACAAGTAAGTGAAACCATATGATAATTGACTCTGCTTGACTTATTTCACTCAGCATAATCCCTTCCAGTCCTGTCCATGTTGATACAAAAGTTGGGTATTCATCCTTTCTGATGGCTGAGTAATGTTCCATAGTATATATGGACCACATCTTCTTTATCCATTCTTCTTTAGAAGGACATCTTGACTCTTTCCACAGTTTGGCAACTGTGGCCATTGCTACATGAACATCAGGGTAAAGATGGCCCTTCTTTTCACTACATCTGCATCTTTGGGGTAAATATCCAGTAGTGCAATTGCAGGGTCATAGGGTAGCTCTATTTTTAATTTCTTAAGGAATCTCCACAGTTTTCCAAAGTGGCTGCACCAACTTGCATTCCCACCAACAGTGTATGAGGGTTCCCCTTTCTCCATATCTTCTCCAACACGTGCTGTTTACTGTCTTGCTGATTTTGGCCATTCTAACTCGTGTACGGTGGTTTCTCTGTGTAGTTTTGATTTGAATTTCCCTGATGGCTAATGATGATGAACATTTTTTCATGTGCCTGTTAGCCATTTGTATGTCTTCTTTGGAGAAGTGTCTGTTCATGTTTTCTACCCATTTTTTGACATGATTATCTCCTTTGTGTGTGTTGAGTTTGAGGAGTTCTTTATAGATCTTAGATATCAGCCCTTTGTCTTAGTGTCATTTGCAAATATTTTCTCCCATTCCGTGGGTTGCCTCTTTGTTTTGTTGACTGTTTCCTTTGCTGTGCAGAAGCTTTTGATCTTGATGAAGTCCCAAAAGTTCATTTTTGCTTTTGTTTCCTTTGTCTTTGGGGACGCGTCTTCAAAGAAGTTTCTGTGGCCAATGTCAAAGACGTTACTACTTATGTTCTCCTCTAGGATTTAGATAGATTCCTGCCTCACATTGAGGTCTTGTATCCATTTAGAGTTTATCTTTGTGTGTGTTATAAGAGAATGATCAAGTTTCATTCTTCTTTACATAGCTGTCCAGTTTTCCCAGCACCATCTACTGAAGAGACCTCATAGACATGACAGCAGCAACTCTGCATATCTGTGAGGTCTCTCTGGTCCAATGTGTCATTCAGTGCTCTTGGTTCTTTATGATTTTCTGCTTGGATGACCTGTCTATTACTGAGTGACATGTTAAGATCCCCTACTGTTAATATATTCATATCAGTGTGAGTCTTTATCTTGATTAACAGTTGGCTTATGTAGTTGGCTGTTCCTATGTTGGGGGCATAAATATTTACAATTGGTATTTTAAAATGGCTCTTTATTTTTCTATTTAAAGGAAGGAATTTAGTGTAAATACAGTCAGTTGTCCTTATCCACAGTAGTTGTATCTTATACATTTAGTGGCCATGAAGGCCAAATTAGGAAATAGTGAACCATTGCTCTCAGGAGAAATGCAGTTTGGGTTCCTATGAGCCTCTGGTCACTACATTTTTACAACCAATCAATACATAATATTGCTTTATTTGTGCTTATATTTAAAGGCATCTCTTTTACTATATCTTGTGGATTCATTAACATTGAACTCACAGTCAACAGCACTATATCTCAAGCCTGAGCACAGTTTATTGAACACATGCATTTTCTTCGTAAGGCACATCATGACTTCCTCACAGCCTGGAAGCACTGCACAAAACATCCTGGGAGAGAGACAATTTAGAAAGCTGAATCATCCCCAGAACAACAAAATGCAAAACACATAGCACTAGTTTGTGAAAGGGACATGTTTCTTGTTTGTTCGTTTTGTTTTTTGGTATGAAAACTGAAACAAGAACCTAGAGCATGGTCTTACTTGACGTGAGCTGGTAATGTGAGCATCAGGTGACTCAATTTTTTGGCCCCTCTTCACATGTCCATGAGTGGGGATGCACCTCAATTTTAGTGAGTAGGAAATATGCACATACAGCATCTACCAGTAATGAAGGGTCAGCAGAACTTGTTAATTGGGAATACTTGAAAAAATGTAAAGTTTTCTTTCCAAAATCTCAATGAATGAAGCTCGGGATAATGGTGGGTTTTTGTTGTTGTTGTTGTTTTCTTCTGTTTTTCCTCCCTTCTTTTGTTTCTCTGTCCCTTTCTCCCTCCCTTCTTTTTTATGTTTAGTACGATAGTGTAGAGTGGTATATCTTTGTATCATATGATAACCATTAAAATGTTTTTTTTAACCATTCACTCTCTCTTTGTTTAGCACTAGCCTACTAGTTTTCTAAAGAATTTGCCTTTTAAGCAATAAAATTCCTTGTTGATACATACTGCAGTAATTTACAGATAAATTATATCATGGAAAATGAAATTTTCAGAGTGATTATGATCCATTTAGTCTTCTATTTTGATAATATTCAAGTTTAAAGAGAAGTGCAGCCAAATAAAAAATATTTGTGAGGCATGAGCTAGCAGCTTCTGCTTACTATGACCTCAAATCAGCTGTTCAGCATTTAGAAACAGAGAGCTTTATTAAAGTGTTAGATTTCTGACCTTTCTGGAAAACGGAACATTTGGATACCAGCAGAGTTGTGGCATAGCTTCGGTTTGCTTCGGGTGGATGGAGATCACCTCTCACATGATGTATCCAAACCTCCCTTGTTTCTCAGCCATCAAGACCAAATTTCAAAGCCATCAATTTAGCATCATTTCCTTGTTGTTGTTGTTTATTAAATAAGGGACATATTTTCTCTGTTATACTCCTATCTCTATCGAAAGTGAAAAAGTGAAAGATCAGTGGTTTTTATATCAAGCCAGCCACACCAGTTGGCGTGGACTACTTGTTCCCTCTCAGCACTGAAGTTATGACTTCTCATTTCAGGTGCTTCCTTTTTTTTTTTTTTCCCCAGCACTGTCATGGCTGGTTTTCTGCACAAGTGGTACGAGCATTGCTCCTTTCTAGAAGTGAATTAATTCGGCTTGCTCGCAAGGACTCAGTAGGCATGCGGGTGTCATGAAGTAATGGACGGCACCCAAATTCACGGTGAATCAGATTCCCTCCAGTGCCCCAGTCACTGAGGTGTGCTGGTGACCGGGCCGCAGGGTACTGTTCAGTGTTTTCCCGGACAGGCCCCAGCTGCTCCTGTGCAGAGGAGAGAACACATTATGTCACAACATGTGTATATTCTGGGCTCTATTAATCTATTTTATGGTTGATATAAAAGATTCACCCAAAGGTATGAGAAATCAAACCAGAAGTAAAGCAAAGCTGTAGCGTTCTACATCTTATGCATAAACTCAAAACATACTAAGCATATGACCTGTCTCTTGCAAGGGAGTGCAAATCACTTGGACCGACTCATTTGCCTTTTGGGGAAGTATAGAAAGTAAGTAAATAAAAATGACCACCTTTATTAGTCACTTAGTCTGTATTGCCAGGTGTCCAGGGAACTTTGTAGAGGCTGTTGGGGAAGTGTATACTGTTTGGAAAAATACTGATTTTACATTTTGAGAATAATGTTATTTTTTTAAGGTTTGGATTTTAGTGAGAGTATTAAATGTGGGATAGCTGAAGAATTGATACAGCTCTCAGATTCTTTCTAAAAATTAAGATTGTGCAGATAATTGAATTTAAATATTCATATTTCAAAGAGGAATTTTTGAGATTTTGTTTTTGTTTTTAAAGTAGTTTCAATTCCATTAAAAATCTTGTTGCTTCCACATGGATTTTGTCATACCATTGGAGAAAACCCAGCCTATAAGTATTTATCTGAAAATCTTCCATCATTAAGGAAGCTTAACCATTTGAAAATTCTGGGTAGCAACAGTGCATCATCAAAAAGCTTTGCATTCGTTAATGACAGTTACCTTCTGAATGATGGCTGGGTAGAAACTTTGCCGACACCATGACACCATCAGCTTCTCCAGGGAAAGGTCCTTCCTATCTTCTATCCTTCCCACTCTCTGATATCAACACGGGAGATACCTTTCCAAGACGCTAATCTGAACATGCACCTTCCCCTAAAGATGCCGTTGTTACTCACAAAGACTCCTGACTTCTTCATGGAGCATAAGGTCCTTCATGTACCAATTCTAACCCTGCCCATGATACGTGACCCTTATATATTAAAGTCACACAGGACTACTGAGCTCTATACAACAGTCAAATACACTCTCCCCCAACTGTCTGGATTCCTTATTCCGTCTTACGTCTGTTTTGCCTGGAGAGTTTACCTGTTAGCTTTTCTTAAAACTTCATCCCTTTACTTCAGTGGTCCCACATTCCTGGCACAATGCTATGGGTGTAGACCTTATTTCAGAAGATGCTAGTTGATAGCGGACATTTGATAATGGTTTCTAAATGTATGTCAAGGTACATTTGCATATCTAGCCAACATTTCTAATTTTTTTTTTCTTGCTCAGCCAAAAGTTTGATTTTTCCTTACTCTCTCTCTCTCTTTAAAGATACAGTAAGGGAATTTTCTGCCGAGCATGTTTTAGAATAGAGTGTATCTGAAGTACAGGAAGGCCAGTGGGTGTGTTTTAAAATACAATATATGGATCTAAAATTTAAGATATTCTAGGGCTGACATATCAGGAAGCAACTGCCCTTAAAAAGAGAGTTTATTACAGTTCCTAAGAGGAATGCCATACAGGCAGGGAGTGGGGGAAACAAGCGTAAGCACCAGGTCAGTCAGGAGGCAAGGGCCTTCCTGTGGCTTCTGCCGGAAGGAATAGGTGAGGCAGGGCGGCAGGCTCTGGGGCACCAGGACTGTCCCAGGTTGTCTGTTACTTAACCCTGAGGTGATTCGGACGGGTGGATAGTGGCCTTGAGAGTGAGCGCCTGATGGAGGAGATTGCCGGGCTGGGTCCTGGGCTCTGTGGTTGATTTGTATTTGAAGAGTGCGCTTTTAGGAACTGGCTGACTCTGGAAGGGGCAAAGCCCTAGATGTGAAAGCCTGGAGACAAGCAATGGCAGACACACTTAATACAGAGGGAAAGTGGAAGCATGCTATGGCAGCTTCAAGAAATGGTCAAGGATAATTTATCTTTTCCTCAGTATTAAATGAATTACCATGAAAGCAGTGCCTCAGAACAGGTCCCTAAATCAAATTGCTCTCCTTTAGCTTAGGTAGTAGTGAAATTTGGCCCCAACACTGACAACAGTGTTTTAAATGGAACTAGAAACAGAATTAAGTGTAAATGAATAATGACAAAATATCTGGAATAAATGTTAAGAGTTATAAAATACAGTTGGGGGGTTTATTGATGTCTGGTTCCTTTTTTCATCTGTGGAATATTTACTAAGAATTTATTATTCTAGGTAGTGTTCTCCTGAGCAGAAAAATAGATTGTGTATGGTCAAAAACTGTAAACAGTAAACAGCAATATTATCAGTAAACAGCAATATTATCACAGAGTAGGCAAGTCTAATTTGTTTGACTTTTCGATTTACAAAAAATAAAAATAGCTTCCACATGGATTTCCTACAGATAGATTTTATGCTAATTTTTAGAAATCGCTTATTATCTCTGCATTATCAGATATATTAGAGTTATAGCACAGCTCAAAATTATATCAGTCTGATTTTCTGATGTCCTATGTGGTATGTTTGTGGGGTTATGAGTGAGAATGACCATTTTGGGTGAAGCAGGGAGAGCCTCAGTTTTGGTGTTTTTTTGTTTTTTTGTCTTTTGATGTTGAATAATATAATTTAAGAAAATTACTGATATTTCCTGGAGTCTTATTCATGTGGGCCCACCTTGTGATTAGTGAATCATGACTCATCACACATTATAGTTTCTCATGAAATAATCCAATAATAAAAAATACAGAGAGCAAGTCCATCTTGCTTCTTTATAAAATATTATGAAATATCAATATATATATCTCAAGTAGAATTAAATTTGTTAAAAAGAAAGCATTTTCAATTTATTCAGTTAGAAAAATATACATACATTTTACATTTAAATTTGTAGTAGAGTTAGATGTTTTAGTCTCTGACTTATAAAGAAAGAACTCGACTGTGAGTATAATAAAAGGATTTGGTGCTTTAAGCTATTTATTCACATAAGAGGCCCACAGTTGTAATATTTATATAAATACATGCCACTAAATCATTCATGAGTCTGTACTCTTAGAGAGTAAACTGCATTGTACCAGGTACGGTTTGGAAGGAAAATAAAAATGTGGAGTTCTCTTTTTACCTTGTCTCAAACACCAATTACATTTAGATCAGTTTCAGAAGTATTTATTGTGCCAGAAATACAACGTAGAACAATCCAAAATATGTACCTTAGGAAAGTGTAAAATCCACAGAGGAAATGAGACCCATCAAGAGATCATTTTAACATAAGATGAGAAGTGATAGGATAAAAGTGTGCAAGGGTGCCATTGGGATGGTCGGCAAGGGCTATTTCATACAAAGAAAGCTTTTCTAGTAAGGGGGAATTATCTGAAACTTGGAGGATACCTAAACTTAAACTAGATTATGCACACACGCACCCACAGACACACACGTGTGGATGCACACACACACACACACACACAAACACACGCGCGCGTGCGCACACACACACACACACACACACACACAGCTGTTTGTTGAAAGAAGAGAGCACAGCACGAGGGAAGGTACTAGATTGTGAGCAAGGGATCCAGTCAGTTTACCACAGTTAGCACATAAAGAGAAAAATGGCAGTAAAATGGGAGCTGTGGAAGAAGGCAGGGTTTTGCAGACTATGCTGAAGAGTTTTTGGGCGACAGAGTTTATTTCAGAGAGATATTTTTAGCATCTTTGTGGAGGATAGATTTAATTTAAATTATGCTGGAGGATGGGAATTGTCCACGAGTGGTGTTAGTAGATACTGTGTGAGGTGATGGTAACCTGGTGGTCGTGCATATAAAGTAAGCCATCTGTTTGGAAACTGTAGACGTGCTCTATTTTACAGGGCTTGGAACTGAGTGGATGTGGGCACGTGAGGCAGGGAGATGCTTCAGAAAGCCTCAGATCTCTGTCCTGAGTGGATAGTGGATACGAGAGCAGGGGAATTACATGTTGGACACAAAGAGTTAGATTTTCATGTGGACGCTCCATGTGGATTTTCTAGGAAGTTAGATACTGGAATCCGGTTTGTTGGAAAAATAACACCAGACGCCATGATGATATTTTGTCATTCCACCATGAGTGGAATACCCAAGTATCTCAGGGCGAAGCAGCACATTTTAAAGAGAAATAATGCACAGACTGTGAGATGCTGCCCTTCATGAAGGAGCCTTGAAGATCTTTGTTTTAGTTTTATATTTTCCCAGAATAGAAGTGACTTTTCACAGTGTATATCTAGATAATTTTTTTGAAGCATTTGGACAAGGCTCATTTGCTGCTATTACTCTAAATTAGCTGTTATTGACATTCCGGGATATATTTTAACTATTTATTTAGGTTTAAACCACAGATACATTGAAAGAAAAGGCAGAGAGTTAGAAGAAAGAAATTAATCAGATCAAAGCAGTACGCAGATGAGATGAGATACATCATGTTCCTCCAGAGTTAATGTCTATTGGTTGAATAATACTGAGTCAATTAATAATAAGGGAGTGAATTCCACCCCCCAACCACAAAAAGTAGCCCAATATTGCCATTCTTTTTCTCTAACAGTTGAAACCTTGGATATATAATTAATTATAGCACCAAGAAGGATCAGAATGATTCCTGAAATTTCTTGCAATCTAGTGATTCTTATTTCTAATGAAAAAGTATAAAACAATAGTGCCTATAATATTGTAATCCAATTTATTGAAATAGGAATGACGACATATAATGATCGAACAACATATACTGAGTGAGTATCAGCCGTTTCTGAGGCACTAGGTACTGGGCATCCGGGTGGAGGAACAGAAAGTCTCTGATGCACACATTTTCAAAGGAGGAGAGCATATATCTTGCTGTAAATGTATGAGCACATGAATGTATTAGGTAGGGAAAATGCTGTCAAGAATAGAAGTGAATGGAAAGAGAGTAAAGATGGCAGGCATGCTGTTTTGTAAAGAATGGTCAATAAATTAAAAATACTGGCCTCTGACTTAGAAAAAATAGATTGGCATTTATGCAACATTTGCAAAACTAAGAAAATCCCACTTTTCATGTATTTTTAAACTTTACTTCCAGAGCAGAGTGGGAGGGAGAGAGAAAGGGGGAGAGAATCTCATGCCAGTTCAGGCCAAGCATGGAGCCCCAGGCGGGGCTAAATCTCAGGACCCTGAGATCATGACCCAAGCCAAAACCAAGAGTCAGATGCTTAACCGACTGAGCCACCCAGGCGCCCCTACATTTTTCATATTTTCAAGTAAGTAGGATAAATTACCATTTCAGATTATATATATTCTTACTTTATATAAGTGCCTTGGTGCATGAAGGTCAGTAAAACATATTAATTAGCTAAAATATACAATTTCCCAACTAATATTTATAAATATTATATTACCCAAAACTCAAGCTTCTTATCAGTGAACATTTTGAGCCATAACCAAGAAAATGACATTTTTGTTTTTGTGTTTCTGTTGCGCCCATACATACCCCCCCACACCCACATACACATGTACACACACATCTATGCATATGTCTCTATATAGTAATGTATGGGTAATACCATACATGAAATAGGGAGGGAAGTGGATAAATAAACAAATGTGTTAACATCTAGAAAGCTGTGCACCAACTTCCCTCCATATTGATCATATTGGTGATCTCCTGGGTTTGGGGTTCACTTTATACATTCTCTGTTTCAGTTTTATTTAATTTCCTTTCAATAGTAAATATATATTAAATTTGTAGTAAAAATATAGCAAAGGTATTGTTTTAAATATTAAAATCTTTAGATGGTGAACCCTCCTCTCCAGAATTTCTTCTGTAAAATCAGAAAATAAAGACTAACGTTGAAATTAAAAAGAAAAGCAAAAAGCCTTCTCTCCTTTGATGTTTTAATGAACTGGGCACATTACCAACTCTCTGAGTTATTGTTAGAAACAAAAATGTGGAAGCACTGTGATTTTGCATTCACACTTTGACTAGCCATTGTTGTTGCTAAGATTGCTTAAACAGTTCAACCATACATATTTAATCACTGCATAGAAAACTTAATTCTAGGGAGTGATAAGCAATCAGGGTAATAGGGGAAAAAAGGTGGCTTGTCCCAGAATAAGCACAACATATTATTAGATGTCAAATGAAATTTAAATATATTCTTGTAGGAAATAGAATTAAATTCTGATAGATTTAACAATATCCCAGACTCTGTTTAAAGTTTATGGTATGTATTTCTATATGAATTTTATATCACAGATTATTTCTAGGAATTTTGTGATGTCATAGACATCTGTGAGCTCACATCTGCAGGCTGATATTATGCAAGCTTTAATCCAGCCATCGAAGAGCAATTTTGATTTCATAATATAAGAGATCTGGCTTGCAGAACATTTTATCAATTTCTCAACTTGACCACTGACCACTTAACATTTGTAAGATGAGGTTTAGTTCACACAAATAGCATTCCTTTATGCTTTTGCTAATATTCTAGGACTCTCTGAAGAAATAAACCATATCCATCCTTTCTCTTACTTTTTCCATTGCCCTGTAAGTGAGGGAGAGAGACACCAACATTTGTACTACTCTGTACCTGGAACAGATTGTAGATTTTGATTTAGGAGAAGATACGGGCGGGATGGATTCTTTCCTCTGCCCAAGCTCAGGGAACGTTTACTTCCTAAGAGATGAATGGGGAATATTTTATGTCAATTAATATATATTGAAGGTGTATAAAACAATGATGTGTCTATTATTCAACTGTCACTGACATAAAATTGACTGCAAAATCACTTTCTGGAGTTCAGAATTTACTCCTTCCTCCTGACTTTTCGTTTATGCGCTTTTCAAGACAAAAAGTAATTTCTACCAACTGCTAGATTATAAATTCAACCTGGGATGTTATAATCAGATTCCATTTTTTTTCTCTCTTACCTCTCATCACAGATGATAAAAATACTGCAATTGGAATTCAGCTGTGACAGTGTAGATGATTAAGCTAGAGTCTAATTGGCTTTGCAGTGTTAGCAGAAGCCTAAATTTAATGGTTGATCCCCCCATAGTAAAATAAACCACTGTGATTTACAGTCTTAGAGAACAGAATTTTGTTGATTAAGAAGGTCTTTTTATGGACAGTAAAGAACTGACTATAAGAATGAAAACTTAAAGTGCAAAGTTATATTTCTCTTTCTGAACATTTTCAAATGCAACAATTCTCTTAATTAAATAAACATTAACTAAGAGCAGAACTTGTAATGGCAGGTAGTACACAGAAAGAATGGATGTGGCTGTGGGAGCTCTGCATGTCCATGAGGCTCCCGGAGGTGCCATGCCCTTATGACCTGGGTGCTGGGGACCATAGTATTCCCTATGGCAATGGAAGTAAACAGGGTCCAGAGAACTAGGACCTGAGACGAGAAAATATTTCTCCAGCAGGCTTTAAACTTACTGTAATTTTTTTTTCCAGTGTCACTGTGAAATTCTTCAGCAAGACCTTGCTCCAAACCGAGAGAGGCAAGCTTCATTCAGGCTTAGAATTCTAAAGTAATTAGAGCTATCCAGTTTGACGAGGTTTTCAATTATTTAAAATTAAAAACTAAAAGAAACAGATATTTAAAAATATTTTTAATGACAAAGGTCTAATTATGATAACTAGGTTTCCATTTGTACTCAAAATGAGCTCTGAATAATTACAGTTCATTTTTGAGTCATTCCATGGATTTGGAACTTACTAAACAGTAGTGCATAAGTAAGATTTGTGTTATTTTCCATTTCTGGTGGGAATAAGTAGCAGTTATGAAACTAATCCAGCAATCCCCTCCCCACCATCACCTGTTTTTTTTTTTTTTTTTTTAAAGATTTTATTTATTTATTTGACAGAGAGAGATCACAAGTAGGCAGAGAGGCAGGCAGAGAGAGAGGAAGGGAAGCAGGCTCCCTGCTGAGCAGAGAGCCCGATGCGGGACTCGATTCCAGTACCCCGAGATCATGACCTGAGCCGAAGGCAGCGGCCCAACCCACTGAGCCACCCAGGCGCCCCCCATCACCTGTTTTTGAGAGTGGTGACAATATTGTTAATATTTTTAAAAAGTTTATATAATTTCCTGTCTTCAATAAAATTATCTAAAATCAAATTAGAGTTACTCTAGTCACAGTGTATTTGTTCTACTAATGTATATGGGTAGGGATGTCCTTGTTCAGTGTAGTCAAAATCATGGGCAGCCTTTCCAAAGACAAGAGGCTAATAAGAAATTTGAGTCAGATATGAGGTCCAAGAGGAAATAGCAAGAAGGTTCTTGTAGTTCACTTAGCCGTAATGTACTTCCATAGTGTTTATTGAAATTGGAGTAGAATATTAAAACCATTAGAAAAGTGAGTATACCATCAAACCCGGCATTCCGGGATCCTTCGTGTTTTTGTCAAAAAAAAAAAAAGATTTGTGAGCAAAATGTATATTTAGAAATCATGAGTAATTAGCCCCATTTAAGAAGGAAAATATTAAAATCTTGTCGATTATCAAGGATTAAAAGTTTTACTTCTTTCAAGTAAACTCTAGACTGCCAAGTTAAAATTTGAAGCATATAAGTAGTTAATGGAATTTATGTTGTTGGTATTATAATTAAAGTAAGATTTGATACTAATGAAGTTTTCTTTGATCATTTTTTATGACTATTTCCATAAAATTTATTTCAGAACACACAGTTAAATCAAAAGAAGAACCAGAACAAGAACAAGAACACAGGACTCCTGATTTTTCAGGAAAAACTACTTCTTTATCATTTATCCTGTGCAGACACCCATTGGAAGTGGGTATATTTCACACTGAGTGCTGACATATAAGAACTAAAATAAAATGTTATTCGTTTCTTCTTTTAGGGGCCGATGTTATCAACTTTGATGGCCACGTTGTATTGCCATATAGATTCAGAAACAAGAAGATGAAGACCCTGAAAGATGTCATTGCTTTGAAATTTAAAACCTCTGAAAGTGAAGGGGTGATCTTGCATGGGGAAGGACAGCAAGGGGATTACATTACCCTGGAACTGAAAAAAGCCAAGCTGGTCTTCAGCTTAAACCTAGGTATGTTCTGACGTTTGGCATTATTTATTAATCTTCTCATTAGTAAAATGCTAATGTTGCTTAATCCTTAAAGTGTAAAATGATAAAAAAACAGTTCTTGTTATCTTACAAATTCATCTTTAACCCATAGTGGTTTAATGCATTTTGATCCATATAGACTTATTCATTAAAAAATAATTGTTATGTATTCATCCTAAGCAAGGTACTATACTAATATCTGAGACAGTGGTGAACAAATAGAGAAGGTCCTTGAGTTCATGAAGTTTATGACCCATGGAGGAGGTCAGACATTATATTATCCATTATTATTTTTAAACAACTTAAAAGCAATGACTTCAAATAAGGATGGGTAGTTTGAAATCAAGTAAATAAGCTAAAATGATAAAGGATACTGCAGAGACAAGAAAGGTCCGCATTAGAATATGCATTGAGGAACATTCTCCCCGAGAAGACACACGAGCTGAGATCTCAGTTATGACTTGAACTGGCCATGAGAATATTGAGAAGAGCAAGGGAGCAGTCACTACAGACAAAGATCTGGCGTACTCAGGGAGTTAGGAAGAGGCTGCTGTGGGTAGATGAAGTGAGTCGGTGGGAAAGAAAACAAGATCTGTAAGTTGGGGATTGTTCCAGTCCTGTAAGATCCTGTACAGCATGGTAAAGGGTTTATTATTATTTAAGAAAGAGAAGCTGTTGGTAGGCTTTAAACTATATGGCATCATGATCTTATTTTTAAATGTGTGTTGAGATTCCTGTAAAAGAAAATGCTTGCATTTGCGTGAGAAGCAAAGCCAGATTTCAGTATAAGGCAAGTGAGAGATGGCCCTGGTTTGCAGAGGTGGCTGTCAGTGGAGAGGCAGGGAAGCAGGTCTAGTTGGGAGATGATTTTAGTGGCAAGTTCAGCATGATTTGTATTGAGAAAGAAAGAGAATAAATAAAGGCGAATTCCTGGATACCCAAGGGACTTAACTGCCATTTTCAGAAGTAGACGTGACTCTCTATTTTCTCTACAGAGCTTCTGCTAATAAAAGATTATTAGTTTCCTCTAATAGAGGAGGTCTGAAATGGACATGGTGCATTTTAGTTGCTTATTAGACATCAGTGTTGAGATTTCTATTAGGGAGTTGCGTGTATGAATGAGATTGAGAGGAGGTGTTACCTGGAGACCGAGGGGAGTGAGCAGGACGAAATTAGAACATGTGGTATCAGAGACCAGGGAAGAAAAGAGGTGGCTGTTGTGTTGAATTCACCTAAGATGGAGACAGACAGGTAAATATTGGCTTGGGCCCTGTAGAGGTTCCTGTTGATTTTTCTCTTAGTGTAATAGAAAGGACAGTGGTTTTATTGACTTAGGTTAAGAAAAGATGAGAAATGTGGAACTGAATTTTCAAACAAAATCTAACTAGAAATCAGAGAATCAGGAATCAGAGAAATAAAGTATTGGCTGGAGAATGAGTTGAACTTGAATGAGTGCCCATTTTGTTTTGGAAGTTTTTGTTTTGTTTTGTTTTTAAGTGTCTTTAAGTCTCTTGCTTGGCTAAAAATGTCAGGATTTATGCAAGAAGTTTTTGGAGGGCATCACACTTTCCATAAATTTTTCTGTTGTAAATAATAACAGAATTCTACAAAAATACTATGTCTAAAATATATTAATAGGTAAAGTTCACATGTTAAATTCATCCCAGTAGAAAGCCACAAAACTGAAAGTAAGAATACAAAAACAGGGGTGTCTCGGTGGCTTCTGCCTTTGGCTCAGGTCATGATCCCAGGGTCCTGGTATCAAGCCCCGCATCCAGCTTTTTTGCAGGAAACTTGCTTCTCCCTCCCCCACTCCCCCGGTTTGAGTTCCCTCTCTCACTGTCTTTCTACATCAAATAAATAACCAAAATCTTAAAACTAAAAAAAAAGAACGCAAAACCAGATCCTGCCTTTTTAGTATATGAGCTGCCGAAGCGAGCACAGATCCTGCCTTTTTGACTCACTAATCAGTCTGAGTGGTCCAGACATTCCCGAATATGGCTTGTGTTCTATGTATTAAATTTTATTACTTTGAAAATTGATATTATACTCAAAAGTGCAGTTTCCATTAGGTTTTTTGTTGTTGTTGTTGTTGTTGTTGATAATACTTGATACAGTATCTGTAAATATTTACCCTTATTATAAAACTGTACCCATTTCAAATCTGATAGAAATTATAGTTTCTATAAGAAAAAAAATGAAGAAAATCGCACAGAAAGCTGGATCACTTAATTACACAAAAATATTGGATTCTTTACATTAAGATCATAATGAATGTGAAACTTGAAAAACGCAAATGTTAAATATGGAAATTTAATGTCATTCATGAGTAGAAATTTATACCACTCCCTAAGAATGTAAGCATAGGACATAAAAGGTAATTCATAGAAGAAAAATTGTTAGTATTCTGTGAACAACAGATGCTCAACTGCACTATCTATGAAATTAATGGACAATAAAATAATGACTAATTTTTGTTAAGTAAATCAATTTAAAAATCATATAAATATTGAGTATGTGACAAGATTCTTTGTACTGCTCTTTACATCAGAAAATATTTTCAGGAAAACAATTTGACAGTGTCTTCAGATATCTAAAAATTGCCCGTATATTTTAGCCCAGTAATCATAAGGAAATAATGAAAAATGGCTATAGGGTTTAAGTCCAAGGATATACTTGGCAATATTGATCACAGTGTCAAAAATTGAAAAAAAAAAAAAAAGCTAAGCATATAGAAATATGTTGATAATGCATTTAAAATGTGTGTGAAGCTTTGCGTAGTGGCAGTATCGTAGCCAATGAGGTTTATCCGAGGTGCAATTATTGCTAATTAAAATGTCTGTGAAAAATTTTAATTCTATCAAAAATACCATAAAACATTAAAACTGTAGTATAAAATATTATAAATAATATCTCAGTATTTTATATTGATTATATATACACACATAACTGTATATGTATATAATTAAATATATTTATAGGAAAAAAATTGGAAAGAAATAGACCACACTATGTTTACTAGTGGAAATGAGTGATGAATGTTGTACCTATATTAATTCTTCATACAATTCTCTACTTACAATGAGTATAGGTATTCATGTATTGCCTGGGGAAAAAATAGTCCTAAATCATTTTTGAAGGATTCTTATTAGATGATAAGGAGAAATAGGAGGCTTGGGGGGTAGATATCAGAAAACAAAATGTAAGTACTTTTTAAAAATATGCATACAAAAAATATGCATTCACACTGGGAGCAATTGAAACATATCTAAGGATGTTTACTTTCTCTCAAACCTTTCTCCTTTTTTTTAAAAGTGAAACACACAGAGGAACATTTTAAAAGCCACCGTGCTTTCTATAGGTATGACATTATTGTTCTGAAACTAGTGCCTGAGCCTCTGACCTCCGAGAAAGGTCATTACCGTTTCACTGGAAAGCAGTTGACTTACAGAGTTTTATTGACTGATTGGAATTTATGACAGTCGTGGAAATGCACTCACTCATATGTCCACTGTGCCTTTTAAAATGCCATTACCTCAATATCAGGCACATCTAGCTGCTACTCTGTGTTCTAGTCATTTAAAGTAATTTAAAGTAGTAAAATAGAGTGTATACTTTCATTTAGACTTATTCCTACTTTTCTCTGTCCCTCTCTGCCCCACTGCCACATGGAAAGACAGTCATAATCACAGTCCCAGTCACAGGCACATTTGGTTTCACCACCAGAAGGAAAGAAAATCTGATCGAGAAAAGACATAGAAAATGTCAGGTATAGGCAGCAGTAGTATCCTAAAAGGGGGGGGTGGGAAACAATAGGAAATAATTCAGTGCCTTAATTGTGTGTTTCTCCTGTTTCTGTGATACTATTTATTCTGAAACCATGTTGTATTTTTATAGCACTTAATTGTACTTGACCATGAAAAGCAAGACTTGATTAGACAAAATAGAAGATAAGTATAAAACATGTAAACAGTTTCCAGAGATGACCTGAGTAAACATTTTGGATTCTCACAACCTTTCACTCTCATTTATAGTCTTGTTGCCATGGAAATCTATTTCCAAAGCTAGATTAATGCTTCATACATATTTTTGCAAGTTTTTATTTTAAAATATAACTTGAGTTAATTTTCTATGCCGTTAAATATTACATTGTAGTTAAAATCAGTGCTTTTGGAGTCAGGGAAAACTGGAAAGTGTCATGCTGTGTTTTCTTGACCAATAATAAGAATAATAGCAACAATAAAAGCCTGTTAACAGGTAACTTTTAGCTGATGTTCACTATATGCCAAGAAGTTGGTTAAGTTCTTTGCATGTACTCATTACTTTAATCATCATAGCAACCCTGTAAAGCTGGCACCCTGATTTTCTCCATTTCCTGCATGAGGCAGCGTAAGCTCACCGAAGCTGCCTGCTTGCCTGTGATTATAGGGCAAGCCAGTCGTGGAGTCAGCCTGAGAATCCAGCCCTGGGCTCCAGCACTGTGAGACACTGACTTTGTAAGGACCCTGTCAAACTTAGCACAATTCATGGCACAGTAAAAAACAAAACAAAACAAACAAACAAACAAACAACAACAACAAAGAACCCTCATTCTCTTTTTTTCTATTTTTTTAAAGGAGATGTTTTCCATCTTGAATAGCTTTTATGTATTTTGAATATGAAACTATTGTTAGGTAGAGTTCCATGCTGGTTCCCCCACGCTCGCGTCAGTGGACAGGACTTGAGTGGCGCGCCAGCCCATGGCCCTGATGGAAGCTGGCCGCTGCGCAGAGTCGCTGTGGTGTCACTGCCTCGTTTCTGTTCCTTCCATGGCTCAGGAAGCAACCAGCTCGGCCCCATCTACGGCCACACGTCCGTGACGACCGGGAGTCTTCTGGATGATCACCACTGGCACTCGGTGGTCATTGAGCGCCAGGGCCGGAGCATCAACCTCACCCTGGACAGGGGCGTGCAGCACTTCCGCACCAACGGAGAGTTCGACTACCTGGACCTGGACTACGAGGTGAGCTGCGGGACGCGCCTTGTCCTCCGTCTTGAGTGGCTGCCTCGGTCTCCTGCTGGGTCTTTGTGTCCTTGTCAGTCACATGCCTGCCTGCCCCATTTGTTTTATTCTCCAAAGAAAAATTGTCCTTCAACTTGAGGGCCTAATCTATTAACACTGTCATTTTATTCATTTCTAAGTTTGTAATTATGAGTCTTTGAAATATTTTAAAAATCTTGGTACCGAAGTAATCATTTAAAGGGAGCAGACCATTTATCATGTCAGCAGGGCAGTTTATTAAGTCCAGAACAAATATAAGTTGTAATCTTTCCATTGGTAGTTGAAGATGGTATAAATCATCTATTATTCTTGAGAATAGATAATATATTATAAATACAGCATTGCCCAACATTTGTTACAAAATATTGACTTAAGAAATCCTGAGTTCTGATTTATATTGTTATTTATGACTTCATGACTATAGATAGTTCTTTTGTTGGGTTCTATTTTCTCAGATATAATTATCATAGAAGAAATAAAGTAAAATATAGAATATTTTAAGAGGTTGTCCATAAATAAAAGGACATATTTTATCCTCCAAATGATCAAAGGTCAAAAAGTAATCATATTGGTCCCCTAAAAACTGTATATTCCTTTATTAAACAGATAGGCATTTCAGGTTTTTTAATAAATTATTTAGAGAGCAGTTCAAACTTAAAATACCCACCAAAAATGTTAATCAAATATAGAGATAAGAGTTCTTCAAGATGTTCATCACAGTGTTATATATTCCTAGAGAAAAGGGATAACACTAAATGAACAAAAAGAGCATAGCAGGAAAATAAATAGGGTGAAATATTAGTTAGCGAGGGGTTTCTAAACTTTCTTACTTCATGGAACCCTCAAGGTGTTACTAATTTTTCCACAGCTGTTCTAGACCATTCTGTAATAGTTAAAGTCAGACACCTTAATAAATGTTTGTCTTAACCTCTTGGTAACTATTAAAAAATACAGATAAAATAAACGAAAAATATATTTTATTTAGTTCTTAAAATAACAGTGATTACTTGCTGATGGGTTGAGTGTCCCTGACGGTACAACTCCTCAGATTTTGGAATCCAATTTGACTGCCATCTTCATCTTCTGTTCCACTTTTACTTTTATTGACATGTTTTTATGAGAGAAATGATTAAAAAAAAAACCCACCTTCACTAGGACAGGAAATTATTAAAAGCAGTGTAGCAGGTTGTTGGAATGGTGAACTGGCTCAGACTAGTGTTTCCCATAATGCCCAGAACGTATCAAATATTTTGCGTATCCTTTAAAAATAGAAAGTGTATAGTGGCTGTGACCCTATGAATTTCCTGTGCAAACTCAGTGTGCCTTGGCCTCAGTTTTGAAGTTATTTGTATACATACACACGTATGTGTGTTAATCAGTATCTTACATGAATTTTTAAAAATGTGAAATAGGCTCACGATAAGGTAATTGAAAAAGTTAGGATTTACAATTGTGTTTATTTTCTTTATATACTTAAATAATTTCTAAATTTTCTGTGAGGTGAATATATTATATATATTCCTAAATAGGAATTTAAAATAGATTATGCTATATAAACCCTGATATTGAGATCTTAACATTAAAATAAATTTAAGCTTATCAGAAAATAAATCTCCAAAAAAATCTCCTTAAAGCATAATGATTGTTGCAAGGGAAAGAATATGAAAATCCTAGAAGTTTTATTTTTTTTCTAAATTAGTACATTTCTTGGCTTAGGTGGCTTATCTCCCACTGTATGAGAGAACTTAAAGATGAATTATTTACCTTCCATTAATAAACTTTTGAAGTACCATAGGACAGATGAGGGATCCTGGAACATTAGCAATGGGCAAACACAATTCCAATTTTCAAAAAACAGAATTAAAAATTTGGGGTCATAGACTGTATTGAGTTTGTGATGGAATTCATGAATATTCACGCACACACTCAGGGTCAGCAGTTTCATGGACACTTTGAAGCCCATGAATATACATACCACCTTTGAGAACCTGAGCTGTAGATGACAGCGCCTGAGACATTGTTAGAGGGAGACACTGGGAAGAAAGTCAGATTTACTGATAAAGAATCCTGAGTCCTTTGAGTTGAGTCAGTCCCTCCATGTCTTCACACACACCCCTCTCACTCGTCCATGTAGTAACTAGACTCAGACCTCAAAGGAGGCTTGTTATGAATAACTGAAAACATTCCTGTAGCCCAGGACATTCCAAGGGTTTTAGGGGCTCCCAGGAACTGGGAACAAAGACCAAATATATTATACCACACTGTGATAGGGTATTCCCGTCATGTGTAGACATATAAGTAATCTCAAGATTGTACATACTAATGAAAATATAGAGATGAGTTCCTAGTAGCTACTACTTGTGTAATGTGATCTGAAACTATGTAATTTAACAATGGCTCTGTTGAACTGTCTGTGCTCCTGAGCTGGTCTGAGCAGGGTTCAGCACATCATAGGGGTAAGTTAATACCTAGCACTATTCCTAGAGATGTACGTCATGAAAGAGGCGGTAGAAAACAAGTTTGCTCCTTTGAATTAGCTCAGTGTGGGCATCTTTTGTGGAAGGTGGCTTAAGAGTTCACCTTATCACCTCCTGGAGCCCAATTATACTGCAAAGTGTGCCAAACGCCATGGGCAGGCAAGCTCCTAGCAGCATGGTACCCTGAGAAGGGTACAGAGGTAAACAGATACACATTTTTCTTCTCAGCCAAAGGGCAGAACTGCACACTGATGTTTGGCCTAGCTTCTCTCTTTTCTTCAGCTATTTCCAGGATAGCCCCTGTGCAATACATTTCTGCTTGGGAGGTAGTGGAAGGAAGTGCCCCTTGATAGTTGTAGAACTCGGCTAGGATTTTAGAAAGAAACTAGGGAGGATTGTAGAGAATCAGTTGCGTGGCTCAGACTGGACCAAAAGTCCTGGGTTTGTGTCCCATTTTGCTCCTCACTGGTTGTGTGACAGTGGACACATTATAGTCCCCTTTTGGAAAATTAATGTAATAGCACATTTGTCAGAGCATTATTATATGAGGAGGCGATAGGAAGGAATAGAAATGACCATATGTATCAGTTATGATTAATTAGACCGCATGTAACAGATGCTCCTTTATTCTCCGCCATATATAAGGTAGTTGTAGGCGGGGAGCCCTCAGCTCAAATGGCAGCGTCATGGTCATTAAGACCCCAGTCTCCTTTTACCTTGCTGCGCTCCAGTCCCATCACACATCACTCCCCAGATGGCTGTGCCCACTCCGTCCTGCATTCCAGTGGGAAGGAAGAGTAAAGAAGGTTGCGCTCCCTTCCCCTTTTAATTATAGTTTTTGGAGTCACACAGTCTTACTACTTTAATCTTGCATCACCAAAACTGGATTCAGAGGTTGGTAAATGTGGTATCCTGGCTGCAGTGTGCACAGCTGAAAAGCATTCTTATTTTCCTAAAGAAAGTAGGGAAAAAGGACATTGAGAAATATCTAGCCATCTCGGCCACATTTTGTAAACTCTCGGTAGCTAACAAAATAGTCAATGTGACTATTTCATTAAACTCAGGGCTGTTATTGAATGATAATATCATTAATAAGCCAGTTGTATGAGTTATATGAGTGTCTGGTGAGTAATATAACAATTGCAACAATTTTTTTTTCTTTCTGAATAATTATAACTTCAGGAAATATTTTGTGGCCCAGATACTTCATTTTACTGATGAAAATACATAATCAGGAGAAGCGGCAACCTATTTTCATAGGATTAGCTACATTAGGAATTGGGATTTGAACCCACAGCTCTTAGTTGTCAGGAATTCTGGTAAACCGAGCCTGTGTTGCTTCAGTAGGGCACCTCGGACAGTGATGGAGGACTTGTGCTGAGGGTTGCTCAAAACAGGGAAACATAGGAGTGTTTTTAATCATCATCCCAACAGCACATGGAGAAAGAATGAGACAGTATGTTTAAACTGGTATTTAGTAATAATGTTTAAAATTTGATGCTGCATGTTGTTAAGCATAGATTTTTATTACCATCAACTGGGAAAGAATTGGTAACATGAACCATAGGCAGGAAATAAAGCACTCCACATAATTATAAATTATCAGTAATTCTACCTTTGGTATTATGTATACTTATTTAGTACCTAATAAGTTCATTTTAGTGCCCCTTGAAAATATTTTCCTAATAATTCTACTATTTTAGATTATTCTATGATTTTCCTTTTGTCATTTCTTAATTCTTTTTTATATATTTATTTTCAGTTTTCTCTTCTTTCATATATAAACTCTATGGCAAATAATACATATTCAACTAACCATTATTAATAAATTTTATTTTAAGTGAGGTCTTTTATTATTTTATATTCTCATAAACTATCATTAATTTGTGCTTTTTTCCATAAAAACTTAGCATCTAAAATGCCATGACACTAAATAAAATAACATAATTTGCTAATGGCCTCCTAGAACACAAAGATCTGTGCCTGTGTTTCAAATATGAAGTCTTGACATTCAAAAATGTGTTAACTATTGCTTTCGTTTTCAAAGTTTTATAGGAAAAGTTGATAATGGTAACATTGAATAATAATTAAAAGAGAAATAACATCTGGTTTATATATCTTGGTATTGAAGCTCTGGTTAGCATTTAGATTTATTTACCACTATTTCACTATTAGCAGTAAATGTCATGATGGCAATACGTATATTAAATATAATTTTGTATTATAGGAAATTGACACTATGGCACTGTAATTTGGCCAGAGATGTAAGGAAAAAGACATCCTCTCTGTTTATAGTGATAGTAGACAGAGAATCACAGTAAAGGGCATCCACCGTATTCCGTAGGATTCAGAAGACCTATGACATCTCTAAGCCTGTAGTGCTCAAATAAAAGCCCCCATCTCCTAATATGTTCTTAAACAATGTAGTAATGAGACTTTTTGAACTATTTTCTATATTAAAAATTAGTCTAGTGACTATTTGACTTTAATGGTCATTTAGATTAAAATAAGTCTACATGGTATAGGGTTTATCATTGTATTATAGTAGTACTGGTCTATCTCATGATGACTAGAAGCACTTATTAGTAGTATGTCTTTGATATTCATAAAAACGTGTTTTTGGTATTATGCAATAAAAGAAGGCTGCTAAACAAAATCTTTTAAAACATTTCAGGAAAATTTATGAAATGCTTTTGAGTGGCTACAAAAGATTATTGCTATTTTCTTGTTAATAGTCTGATTTATAGAATTAATAATACTGTTGTATACTTCCGTAATAGCATAATTAATATGCAACAGATTCTGGAGGCAGAAAAAAAAGGCTGTATATTCTGGGAGAGATATACAAACGTTGGTTGTATAACTGACCTTAGTTGTATTAATAGTTTTGTCTAATTTATTGTGAATATTTTTTAAGTTGAATACAGTGTGAATATTTACATTTTTTTCTTTTCTCAAAGATAACCTTTGGAGGCATACCTTTCTCTGGGAAGCCAAGTTCCAGCAGTAGAAAGAACTTCAAAGGCTGCATGGAAAGCATTAATTACAATGGTATCAACATAACTGATCTCGCGAGAAGGAAGAAACTAGAGCCCTCAAATGTGGTAAGATTGTTCACTCCAAAATAGCGGTTCATAGAAAAATCAAAGAAAATTTTTTTTTTTCTGGAGTGTTGAACAACAACAATGTCGTCATAGCATTTGCCATCATGCTTATGTTGGGCTCACAGTGTTAAACTAACTTTAGAATAACCTAAAAAAGTAGATAGTGGGTATACTCTGAAAGTAAATAATGATTTTTGAGTTAAATTAGCTTACAGTAGATGGTAAGCTTTACTTAGATGGGGCACAGGGTTTTGACCCAGTGTTTCTGGATTCCCCATATCAGAGGGATGTGGCTCAGGCATTCCTCGGTGTCTGTTTTGTCCCTGAAGTTCAGCCTGTAAATTGGCAGCATCATGTTTCCAGATGTCTTATCATATATGATATGAGCATCCACCTCCACTTCGTTTGTCATCTAATTCTATATTTTAAAATTGTTATATCGAGGAGCTTTACCATATTCATTTCTTTGTTTCCAAAGATAACTCATCCAGATAAATACAGTTTTTGTGAAAGCCCAAAACATACTAAGTATAGGCAGTTGAATAAGAATTGACTACCATTGGATAGTAAAAGCCACGGCGTAGACTTAATAGTGATCTTCTTCTAGCTCTGCTGTGAGTCATTCCTAGGTTTAACTCTTTCAAACAGGAGAGCAAAAATTGAAGAACACTCTAGCATACCTGCCTCCCTTTGACACTTCTTAGGATCACTGAAAGATAACAGCTGAGAAGTTCAGTATGTGTTCCCCATGGATCTCCAGGAACAGGAATTAACTTCAACCTACAAGTGTTGTTTGGGGAGAGTTTGGGATTCCAGAGGCCCACATTTGAGAGCCACTGGCAGTAGATAATGTTAGGAGTGTTTGCATTGTATTCCCAAAGAGCTCTGATGGTCTGTTGCCCGACGTATGAGCCTAGGGTTTTCACAAAATGATTGGATAAATAGAAATCCCTTCATGAATGAACAGAAGTTCAGGCTGCGTATGAAAATTAGTAGGCATAAAATAATAATTTAACATGAAATTTTTGTTTAATTATTTTTCTTCAAAATAATAAATTTGTACTGAATAAAATGTTCAACTTTGAAATTATCTCATAAAATATATTGGCTAAAGAGAAAAATAGTAATAAAAATAGTAATAGTTCCACTTATAGGCAGCAGGCACTGTGCTAGGAATACTACTTTTATGACAATCTGAGAACAGGACTACAAAGTTAGTAGAGATGCTATACACATTTTGTAGATGGAAAAAAAAAAAAAACTGAGATTTTGCCTGGAAAAATAACTTTCCAAGATGATTGAATGTGAGTGGGTCCACAGTGTCTGACCCCCGAGGTCATGGACTCCTTACATACTATGTTATTTCTTACCTAGAACAGTATTAATACATACCCTCTTTTAAGCTTTGGCTAAAACAGCACCAGGTCTTTTTGTTTTCTCAGAAATCATTGCTTAATATAAAAAGGTATAGAATCCAAATCATCAGAATACTTTCTCTATTTTTTGCACCTTTAAGAAGAGGTAAAATATTATTTCTGCCCAAACCTCCCAGTTGGTCCTGAGATGCATTCATTAGGTACCTGAATTATAAAGAATTTTACTATGGAGGCTCAATCCTAGAGCAGCTTTAACTGCAAAATATATTGTGGTTGTAAGTGCTATTTTAGCTTGAGTAACAAAGATATTTAGTAAAGCATAAATTATCTATATCATATTTGTTGAAATAGAATGAGCAGACTTAGAATAAACTTTTAAACAAAAATATATGTACATATTAACATTTTAGACAGACTAGAGAAAAGTGGGACATTTTGTAATTACCTGTAAAAGGACAAATATTTATGAAGGAAATTTGCTTTAAAAGATCTGCATTAAAAGATTTCAGGTGGCTGGGGCACCTAGGTGGCTCAGTGGGTTAAAGCCTCTACCTTCGGCTCAGGTCATGATCTCAAGGTCCTGGGATGGAGGCCCGCTTCGGGCTCTCTGCTCCACAGGGAGCCTGCTTCTTCCCTCTCTCTCTGCCTGCCTCTCTGCCTACTTGTGATCTCTCTCTCTATCAAATAAATAATCAAAATATTGTTTAAAAATGTCAGGCGGTTGTATTTCAGTGAAAGTGATTCAACAGTCATCTTGCACTCATTTCCATGCATGCACCCATTCCCTAATATTTGTCCACAGTCTCTTGGACAGCTACTTGGGTGTAATCTGCAACCAGCATCCAGAGGCAGGAAGAGACAGAAGAAAGAGACCTACCACCCCACATTGGTAGGTGGCAGGTTTAATAAGCAAGGGAATGTCTAGGCTTGTCCTGGGAAGCCCCAAGATGAGTACATCTCTGCACTTGCTTGCCACGTCTTAAAAGTTTACATAGAGGTCCTAACTGGATTCAGTTATGGATACAGAAGGCCATCACCAGTTCAGTACCAGGTCACATAGCTTCTACACCACATCTCCAGATCAAGCCTGTATCTTGGTGTGGGGAACACGCATTTCGAGTACTGCAGAGGAATCTCCAGTTGTCTGAGTCCTGCCCATGGGTTAACTGGCAAAGTCTTCTTGATGACCCCTGCCAATACCTCATTATACATTGAGTTCAGCACCTTTACCCAGAAAGGACCTTTAATTTTGTTGGGAGACATTCCCTGCAACATGGGTATGTGGTCAGTTATAACATCTTAATTATTAGGCAAAGGCAGTTCTTTTCATCAGTAAAAGTAAGTAGTTAAAAATAATTACCTGTGAAGCTACAATGCAAATTTAGTTTGAATATTAATTCAGAGGGACAGCCTGCCTTGGCTGTAATGGTTAATGTGCTGAAATGGAAGAAAGATCCGTCTAAACCTAGATTTCTTGTGGTGTCGTGTTGTTGTGAATAAGTAATTGAAGGACCAGATGAAAATGTGAACAAATTGTCTTGCTCAGAATACTACGGTGGGTTAAAAGAAGTCAGAAGCAAACGTAGATTTCCAGACCTTTAAAAGGAAGGTACTAACGCACTGGAATACAACATTTAGTGTGTCTGAATGGAAAATCAAAATATTTTGGAACAGAGTAGAAAGAGAGTAAGAAGAAAGGAATAGGCTTCAGTTATCACAAGTTAGTTTTCATTTTGTACATTCATACTACTATTTTCAGAGGCATGAATTCATTATAATGCATGCACACTTCAAGGGAATTTAATATAACAATAATCTGAAATAATCACAATTATGCTGATGGTACCCAGTTAATATTAATTCATATGTATTAGGTATGGGGATAAAAACCAAGAATATTTATCCCATATTATCAATTAATAAATAACAACCAAATGACCATAGTTCATCGTGAGACTAGTAATATATGAATGAACACTGAACGCAGGCCATCCAGGAGACGATGGTGGCATCTCCTTCTTGACCGAGGCATTGTCAGCTTTCTGCCTTCTTTAGAAAGTCCAGAGGTTCACACTCACGCCCACCACACAGGGACACACCCCCTCCCATCAGGCTATCAGTCTGTTGATTCCATGGTAGATGGTTCTTGTTAACTCCTCGTCTTGACAGCCGGCTGCTGCGCCCTGTTAGACACACTGTCCAAGCAGAGTGCTGCCGGCCTGTCTGGGTGCCCAACCTAATCATGGCACTGCGTTTGCGAGTTGGGCGCAAGCTCAGGCTCTGCTCTGACATCAGTAGCCTTTAGCTTTGTTTGCATTTGTCTCAAAGCACGCTCTTTTGTTTTCCAGGGAAATTTGAGTTTCTCGTGTGTGGAGCCCTACACAGTGCCTGTCTTTTTCAATGCTACCAGTTACCTGGAAGTGCCAGGACGGCCGAACCAGGACCTGTTTTCAGTCAGTTTCCAGTTCAGGACTTGGAACCCAAATGGTCTCCTGCTTTTCAGTCAGTTTGCAGATAATTTGGGCAATGTGGAGATTGACCTCACGGAAAGCAAAGTTGGTGTTCACATCAATGTCACGCAGACGAAGATGAGCCAAATAGACATCTCCTCAGGTTAGTGCAGTCGGTTTGCTGTTTGCTTCGGAAACTGCTGTTAGGATTCCCACAGCTAACATTGCTTTTGTTTTGTTGGTGTTGCGTCCTCTAGGTTGTTTGGATTCAGACTTGGTGTGAGATTCTTACTTGCCTGCCCGGAGTATTGATTGAATAAGAGAATCTTGAAAACTGGCTCAGAGGGTGAGGGGTGGGCGAGGAAGAAAGTTGGTTGAGACTGTCTCAGAGCACCAAGATCTTCTCTTGCTGAGACATGCTAGTTCACATTAATAGGGCCATGCACATTACTCTAGGGGAATATTTTATGTTTACAAAGAATGTCTATTTTACTGACATAAGAGTGTCTGGTACTGTTTGACTTTATGGACATTCGAATACCTTTTACTATTAGTAGCAAGTATAAATTAATTTAATTATGACTTTAAAGGTATATGCAACTGCTTGAATCAACCTCAAAGTGATTTCTAAATTTATGTAGATTTTTGGGAAAAACAACAACAAGAGGTAAGTACAAAGAGGAATGAAAAGATGTATGGATCAACTGAGGGAAGACTGTCTGGGTTTGACAGGGTAATTTTTAAAATTGACTTCACAGCAATATAATAAACTGAGGCTTGGGTAATACTGTTGTTAATTGAACAAACGTAGCAACTTTGGGATATTCTTTGATTAATATGATACAAAGAAAGCTGGGATAGCAAAATGAGATGTTGCAGACAAAAAGTAGTCATGACAGGGGACTCTTAAAGACTAAAAGTTTTCATCAAATGTCTTTAGATGTTCCTTGCAGTAGATGTTTTTATTTTGTGAAGAACTACTTAGAAGATAGAGAAAATTGACATTAACTGAGCAGCTTGTACAAATGTACCAAATACTGAGAGAGGAAGTTCAAAATAAAAAAATTCTCAATTGCAGGGCTGCTTACTCTGATGTCGAAATATCCCATGTTCACTTGGGTCACCATTAGAAACTCGATACGGTTTCTAACACGTTACACTGTCTGTGTCCATGTCATTTCCCTGTAGGCTGTCAGCTCTTTGAGGGCATAGGCTGTGTCTAGCATATGGAAGAGCACCTGTACAGTAGAGTTGCTCTGGGAAGGTTTGTGGAATTAACACTGTGGCCCTTTAATCTGGTGTTCACTAACAGAATGTTTCCTGCTGAAGGATATGTGTTCTTTCATGAAATAGACTTTATGTTTCTTTAGGGCATGGTTGTATAGACTGTTACTGAGAAGGATTCAAGAAAGATATAGGGACCATGATATCAGAGGTGTGTCTGAATTATTGAACTCAAAAGCCATTGTGTACCTAGAGATTTGCTTTTTCTGTTTTTGCTTTGTTAGTTTTGCTTTCCCCTGAATGTTTGGAGTCAAAATGATTGATCAACCATATTTTATCACTGCTTCCCAGTATAAACTCACCTGGGGAGATTTAGAGCAAATAGAAAATATCTGGAGAGAGCAGAAAAACACATAAAACAAATACACATACAAATATTTACCACAGTTGGAAAACATCCCATTAGATTTTATTATGATTAATGATTCTTTTCTAATGACTAAAAACATAAAAATATAAGTATGAAGGTCTCCCTCCCTTTTGACTTTCTCTGAACAAACCCAAATTTCTGGTGGTTTTCCATGTAACAGGAACCATCATAATGGAAATAATAGGACCATAAATATTGATCAATAAACATTTCCTAATTTAATCTGGTCTAATTTAAGACTCTAAGATACTTTCATCTAATTTAAGCTATGTTTATGAAAAACTAAAAGGAAGAAAGAAGAAAGGAATCTAATATGCAATTACTAATTTACCTTAACAAATTTGCTTAAGTATGAGAAAACTGGACTTGAGAAATTTTTGTTAATTTAGCTAAGAATCTGTGCAAATTAAGGGAAACTGATAGGAAATCTCAACATGTCGGTAACCTTGGTCTTACATATTTTAATGAAAATACCTTACTGTTCCAAATATTTATTTTTCCTATACACAGAGTGGAAACCATGATCTTAACAGTTATCATTGCTCAAGTGTCAGAAAGATTTATAAGTAAATATAGATGCACATACATTTTTAAAAGTTATATCTTATATTCATTTATACTGTGTTTATTAAAAAATAAAGGAAAGAAAGAACAAAAGAATCCGATATATGACTACATTCATTCATCCATCCTGTAAATATAAATGGAGTCCATAGAAGGCAGTTTTCATCTGTATTTAAAGGTACTTTACCAAATTCAATTAAATATATGAGTAACTTAGTGTAAGTAGCAATACTGAGAAAATAATTTAGAAAGCTAAGGTAACTGAGGGCACTAATGTTTGCTTTAACAAAGGGAAATAGTTCTGTATTATGTCTACCTTATTCTTAGCAGCAGCATAAACACTGAAGTCTGTCAGTCCCTTTTTACTTTATTTTTAAAATAGCTTGGTTGTAAAAATGTAGAAGATACACAAAATTTAGAAGAGGAAAGCAGCCACTGCTAGCATTTCCATGTACAATGCACTCATGTACACGTAAACACTGTTCAGTCGTGTATCGAGAAGTCGTTACAGAGACACTCAGGTAGTGCCTGTCAGTAAGTACTTGTAACTTGGTTTTATTTTTAGTGAGTAAGTTCTGTGGTCCGAGATGAAGCTAATTTAAGTGGTTCAAAAGGCTTTTTATTCTGTCTTGAACAACATTGTTCTTTGATGATAAAGTCAAACTAAAGCTTATAAGTTAGTAGTCAATATATTTTTCACCCTCCTTGTATTTTTCCCCTCTGTGTTGTGATTGATTTCAGGTCTCCTTAGTTTTGACAGTAGACTCAGCTTGTAAAATTCAGTCAAACTCTGAGTAACCTTGACTTTGCAGAGTGGGTTATCTTCCTGTGAAAATATTTTCCAAGTCACAATAATCAACTTTTATAAAACACCTCATTATACTTATTTCTATTTAGAATGATACTTAGATTTATGCTTCTCCTTTGGCTTTAAGTAAGTAGTAAAGGGGAAGAAAAGTACTAAAAGGGTCGGATGGATAACGTGTTCGTTCAACATACTGTTTAACATTCAGATCAGAACCCTGGAGAAGGCGCCCTAGAACTGTGTTTTAAAAATTATTTGGGGTTCTTAAAATTTGTTTTTCCAGTTTTTTGGGGGTAGGATTAACAAATTCAAATTACATATATTTACACGTTGTACAGATTGTATAATGTGATTTTTTTAATGTGTATGTAATACATTGTGAAATAATTACCACGGTCAAGTTAATTAACACTTTTTGTGTATATGTGTGTGTATATGTGTGTGTTTGTGTGCAATACACAGTGAGGACACTTAAGATCTATTCTCTTAGCAAATTTCAAGTATACAGTGCAGTATTATTATTATTATTATTATCATTAAAGATTTTATTTATTTATTTGACAGAGATCACAAGTAGGCAGAGAGGTGGGGGGGTGGGGGCGGGGCAGGTTCACCGCCGAGCAGAAAACCTGATGTGGGGCTCGATCCCAGAACACTGGGATCATGACCTGAGCAGAAGGCAGAGGCTTTTATCCACTGAGCCACCCAGGCGCCCCTACAGTGCACTATTATTAAGTATAATCACCATTGCTATACATTAGATTCCCTGGAACTTGTTCCTCTCGTAACTGAAAGTTTGTACCTTTTGAGCAACCTTTTCCCATTTCTCCCACCCTCCAGCCTTTGGCAACGATCATTCTACTCTTTGGTTCTATGAATTTTCCTTTTTTCAGATTTTACATAAAAGTGAGATCATCCAGTATTTGCCTTTGTGTATCTGGCTTATATCATTTAGCATAAGATCTCCCAGATTCAAATGATTTTGATCAAAACACAGAAAACATAAGAAAACATTTTATATTGCACTCAATACCTACTGAAACTCAGTCTGCTGCTTTAGATGCACTCTTACTGTTTTTGTGGGTTTTTTTTTTCTCTTTTTTTTTTCATTAAATTTTTCATGACCCATCAACTGATTTAATGACCTAAAAACAAGTTGTGACCCATGGTTTAGAAAACATTGACCTACAGATCTGTCTTCTCATTTGAAGAGTTGGAATTTTTTAAAGTTCTAGTTGCTTGGAGGTATTTACACTGTCAGTTCATTTTGGAAAACTAAATGTAGCTTCTAGGAACAATATAACAGTATTATAATGGTAGTAAAAATGTATGTTTGATGTATATTTAAAAAAAAAACCTACCTACCATTTAAAATAAGGTTTTTACTGCAAAATTCCCAAATTTTATGCTATTAAATTATATACAGGTGTTTACAATAATACTCTAATGTTGTGGTCTACTCATATTAATAAGGTCATAAAATGTGACTCAGAATTTATATAGTGGAAGGGAAGTGATTTCTATTAATTATTTTTCTTACCTATTGGAAAAAAAATCAGTTTCTATCCACATAAACAAAGCCTTTTAGAAAAGGCATTCAGAAAATGCACTGTTTCTAAATCAGCTGTTTACTAGCTGAAGTATTAGAACCTTGTTTGTTTATATAGATGCTGCTTCAGTTTTAGAATGACTTTCAGCATCTGCACTGCCTCAGAAAGCTGTATTCAGTAAAGATCATCTTTGTTTGTATTTCTGTCTCTACAGAAAATCTTTGTAAGGTCTTGTTTTATTTTTGTTTTATTACAGTGTCCTTTGTATATCTTTTGAGTTGCATTTGGGTGTGTTAAGGGAAGATGTCTTAGTCTAATCGGGCTCCTGCACCAAAATATATTGGATGGTTTAAGCAACGGACATTTATTCCTCAGAGTTCTGGAAGGTAGAAACCTGCCATCAGGGTGCTGACGTAGTTGAATTCCACCCTGACATAGTTGAATTCTGCTAAAGAAGGCCGTCTTCCAAGTCACAGACTGCTATTTTCATTAGCTGTCTTTGGGGCTAGAGAGCTCTGTGGGGTCTCTTTCTGTAACAACACTAACCCATTCATGAGGCCTCCAGTTCATGACCCAAGCACCTTCCACAGGCCTCACCTGCTAATTCCATCACCCTGGGCATTAGAATTTCAACATATGAATTTGTAGGGGGGGATGCAAACATTCAGAACATAACAGAAGGAGTAGACATTTTCTTGGCTTCGGGTATAGCTGGGGAACTGGGTGGTAAATACTGGCATGTTTCCAGTTCATTGTTGGCAAATGCATTTCCCTGGAACTGCTCCTGGCACAATCTATCCTAAGCAATTAGAGTATCTCTTCTCTTGATTTTATGAACATTTGAAAATGTAGTTAGTACATTAATTCTGGAAAGAATTAATTCATACCAATTTTGAAAGTTCCATGATAAGTTGCATCATGAGGTTGGTTTCTTTTTCATCACATAAGAAAAAAAAATGTTTAGTTTGCAGTACTGTTTTTTGTGTTCTGCTTATTGAGATATGATTTTCAGCTCTCTGATTTCAAACTGCAGATATTATTTCAGGATTTCTTCAAATGAATTTTTACAACTCAGTGCACCTGGGTGGCTCAGTCAGTTTGGGTTCTGCCTTCAGCTCAGGTCATGATCCCAGGGTCCTCGGATAGAGCCCTGCATCGGGCTCCCTGCTGGGCGGGGAGCTGCTGCTCCTTCTCCCTCTGCCCCTCCTCCCGCTTGTGCTCCCTCTCGCTCTCATGCTCTCTCGGTCAGATAAATAAAACCTTTAAAAAAGAAAAGGGATTTTTACGACCTAAAAATTAAATAGTGTCTATCTAGGCATACTTCACATACTTCAAGTGATTTACTTTTTACAATGCAAAATGATTGGAGACCTATTTAGTAGTGTATATTATAGTCCTTAATTCGAATTAAAACCATAATTAATGGAAGCCTTAAAAAATATCATTCACCTTGAGTATTAAATTTGTATCATTCTAATTCTAAAGAAATAAAGAAGTACACAGAGATATTTATCACAACGTATATAAAATAATAAAAGTAATAGAAAACAAACTAGGTGTTTTAAATGAAGAGATGCCTTTAAAAGCTGTATTGTCAAATGGAGCACTATTATGTCATTAGAAATCATGTTTCTCAAATAAAATTTAATACCATTGGAAATATAATATAGTGAATTAATATGTTAATGAAATTTGTATTGAATATGATCCCAATATTATTATTAGAAATATATAGATAGCTAAAAAGCAGTTCAGAATGGAAAAAATAAATCTGAATAATACTAATTATCTCTAATTGGTGGGTGATTGTTCCCATTACTAACATTTTTTCATTACTAACATCTTAATACATTTTCCATAATACCCAAATTTTCTACAATAAATATCAATTACTGTTAAAACAAAACAAAACAAAAAAGGTGTACTATAAAATAATTGAGGATAAAATGATACTTCAAAAAGTATAATGGTTAACCACATTTTGAATGGAAATTACATAGACAAAGTTATATCGATTCAAAAATTCTAGTTTCTCTACTTAACTAGAAGCAGATAGTCGATTTTTAAAAAGTTTGTCCTCAAACAGTGAGCTCCAATTTAATTCCCTTAATGGCATTTATGTAACAAATGGAGCCTGATGTGAAAGACAATATGGCTCTGGATTCTGAGAAAGCTTAGAGCCTGGGGAGGGCTGATTCCTAGAGCTCCCTGCTCACTTTGATTCCGAATCTAGATTTGTGCCTGGCCTGCACACCTCCTCTGGTTAAGTAAAAGACAAAAGTGGGAAGGATGTAGGTCTATAGACACAGATCTATAGATTAAATATAGATAACCTTGGACAAATCTACAACACCATTTGCTGATATTTTTCTCCCCAATTCACAAACAGACTGGCTGTGAGAGCCACATGGTACCAAGTGAAAAGCATTTGAGTGAATGGTATGCTGCTCCCAGGTAGCTTCACCTAGCTGACTTTTTATTATATTTCAATTCCCAACGTGGCTGTACTATCATCATGCAAGCTGAGTGGAAATCTACCTTTAATTATACTTCAGTGCATGCTGGTGCATTTTCACATCAATAGAAGCATTATATTCCGACATGAAAGCAGAAAGAGGCTGGGGGGGAAAGTTTTGTGGTATTAGGTATTGACTTATTCTTTAGGAAGCAAAGGGGACATTTTAATTTATAATCACACTCCAGGATACCATACCTACTCTAGTTTCTACAGTGTTTCTGGGCCTTTTAAAATATTCTGTGCCTTTTTCAGGGAAGATGAATAAAACATGATTGTGTGTATGTGTGTATAATAATTTTTAAGAATTGCAAGGAGAGGATAAAATCTAGTAAGCTTAGGTGGGTAAAATGGAGGTAAAAACTCCCAATAGGGACCAGGTCATGTTTTAAAAGCTTCAATTTACTGTACAAATAAACTAATCAAAGGGGGAAAAATCAGATATTACTTCTACAGACTATAAGAATAAAAATGAATTATACAAGACCAGCAGAGAAGAGAGCTCTGGAACCCCCAACTTTATATATGGATATATTTGAAGATGTTTCCAAAACAAGAGAAGAGAGGGCACAGGAGCAAACTGGCTTTGCCGAAGGCCCCTTTTCTTTGCCTTTCATAAAAGTTTTGAGGACTGAAACTTCTCTGATGGATGAATAATTGGTGAATTTAACCAATATAGATTTATGTAGTAAGGAGATAATAAATCTGCTGCTAATAGGCCAGGGTTCTCCACAGAATCAGTACTGATAGGATGTATAAAGAGAGAAAGATTGATGAGCAGGAATGGACTCACACAGTTACAGAGGCTCGGGGGTCCCAAGATCTGTAGCTGTAAGCTGGAGATGCAGGTGAGCCTGTGGTGTAGTTGCATCACCTGTCTCAAAGCCCGAGAACACAGGAGAGCGTGTGGTCTAGGATCCAGTCTGAAAGCCGGTTCAAGACTCAAGCTCATAGGTTCAAGACTGAAGAGCTGATGTTTCAGTTCTGTCTGAAGACCCGAGAGGACCAATGTCCTGGCTTAAAGAGAGTCAGCGGAGGGGGGATTCTTTCTCATTCAACCTTTTTCTTCTGTTCAGGCCTTCATTAGGTAGGTTGAGGCTGACCCACGTGGAGGGAATCGGCTTTTCTCAGTCTCTGGATTCGAATGTTAATCTTACCCAGAAACACCTTCACAGACATACCCAGAATAATGTTTAACTACGCATCTGGACACCCTGTGGCTCAGTGAGGTTGACGCATAAAACGAACCATCACATCAAATTTAGATATTTTAGGTATTTTTCCACTGAGTATCTAATTTTGTTTTAAATAGTTAAAATAGTTTTGGCATGGAGTAATTGGAGATCGGTTGCTTTCAGAATCAGAAAGGACACAAAATAAAATCATCGGATTAAAACCTCCCCTCCAGTCCCCCCTCCCTCATGAAGATGCTTACCTGGGATCATTAACCAGAGACTTGAGACTGTGAGATAGTACCACTGACAATTATTTATCTATGTTTGTTTTTTTTTTTTTTTCATGACTTCTAAGCAATTTGAGCCATTCCATCTGTGAACAATATAGGCTTTTGAGTTAGCTGGTGCTTTGTTATAATTAGTTGTAGAAATGAGCCTTTTGGAAAAAGTGATCCCACAGGTTCTGGGAGAGCTACATAGGACCTTTCTCTCTCTCTCTTTTTTTTTTTCCCCGCACCATAGCACATCCCTCCCCAGTGTCCTCAGTCTGTTTCCTGAGATTAAGAGTCTCTTATGGTTTGTCTCCCTCTCTGGTTTCATCTTGTTTCATTTTCCCCTCTCTTCCTATGATTCTCTGTCTTGTTTCTCAAATTCCTCATATCAGTGAGGTCATATAATTGTCTTTCTTTGATTGACTTATTTCACTTGGCATAATACCCTCTAGTTCCATCCATGTCATTGCAAATGGCAATATTTTGTGGTTTTTTAAAAATTTTTTTTATTTTTTTTAAAAGATTTTATTTATTTATTTGACACACAGAGAGAAATCACAAGCAGGCAGAGAGGCAGGCGGGGTGGGGGGGAAGCAGGCTCCCCGCTGAGCAGAGAGCCCGAATGGGGGCTCGATCCCAGGACCCTGGGATCATGGCCTGAGCCAAAGGCAGAGGCTTAACCCACTGAGCCGCCCAGGTGCCCAAATTTTGTGTTTTTTTGATGGCTGCAGAGTATTCCATTGTATATGTATATACCACATCTTTTTTATCCATTCATCTGTTGATGGACATCTAGGCTCTTTCCATAGTTTGGCTATTGTAGACATTGCTGCTATAAACATTCAGGCGCATGTGCCCCTTTGGATCACTACATTTTTATCCTGAGGGTAAATACCTGGTAGTGAGATTGCTTGGTTGTAGGGTAGGACATGGGCCTTCTTAAATTGACTTGAGATCAGCCTGAAGAATGATTCCCTTGGTGCCACTCAGAAAGTATTTGCTTTTGATAATATTGTATCAGAAAATAATTATGGGGACCAAACTGTAATCATTATTCAATTTTATGATGTGTTTTATTCTGACACATTTCCCTTGAGGCCTGTGTAACCCCAGCACAGACCCTACTTCGGATCACTGAGCCTTCTTACTTTCCAGCCACTACTTGTTTCCTCTTACTCTTTACGATCTACTCTTGACAAGTACAGCCATGCACAGATCTCCGCTTTAGCACTTGTTAACCTCTGATAGTTTCTGAAAGATGCTAATAACCTGCCTTGTATGTCCAGGCAGTCTTTCTTCTAGTACCGGTAGTCTTCCTGGGATCTTTCCAGAGACTGGATCCCTGTTACTAAACCACTGTCCAGAGGCTAGGATCTTGCTATCCCTGGACATTTCACCCCCCCCCCAATCCCCCCGACAGTTCCCTGCCTAGATGTTGGGACACTGCTCACTCTGATTTCTGAGCAATCTTCCCCTTCCCCTCATTCCGGTTTTCTGCTGTTTTTTTTCTTTAACCCTGACATTGCTGACTTGAGACTAAGCCATGACCTACTACTTCTTTGTCTACAAGTATTTTCTACCCCTTTGGGAAGAAGTTTTAATCTCCAAACCTGAAATGTGCAGATCTGTCCCAAATTTCAGCTTCCTTCTGTCTTCTCTGTCATCAAATTTCTATTGTTTTTTGGGATGCAGACATAACATACAGTTAATTAGGGGTAGGTAAGAACTACAGGCAGAGAAGTAATAGAGTGCACCCAATCTCCCAAGCTCTTAGCTCTGCCAGGGCAGAGATGGTCAGCAATACCATAGCCAAGATGCCAGTAGAGAGGAGCCTGCACTTTTACTATTTACAGCGTTATAGGGGTCAGAGTCAGAAAAGCTGCCTTGTTAGGAAAGGGAGGCCCCCAGAGTCCAGTGGCTGATGTAAGTCTACTCGTCCTTTGTGCTGACTCAGATCTGCTGAAGTAGCCCTCTGCTAAGGAACTAAAGGTTGGAGGAAATGAGACCCCAGGGCCATCCAGAGAAGTCCCATCTGCTCCCAAGACTGTCGTTATAACTAACAGCTGTTGAATACTTAAATCATGCCTATACGCCACTAAATCCTTTACACTGATTGTCTTGCTTAGGGTTCCAAAGACCTTGTGAATTGGGTACTGTTTTGTAACCTCCTTTCTTAATAATTTCTTTCAAGGATAAAATCATTCTCTTGGGACACAAAATCAAAATCTTGAGAAAAATCAATTATTTTCTTCCATCTTTGTTTAGCATATGCTACGATTTAGCAAGTACCACCAGTTCTTTTGAGGTGCCCCATCCATCCATCCATCCATCCATCCATCCATCGTCTTCTTATCCTAGTTCAAAAAATCATAGCTTGAGACCATAGTCGAGGGCATCTTCATAACCAAAAAGAATGTGTCTTTTCTATCATAGTTCTATGTGTATGGTATATACATAGTCAAAACCATGGACAATGGAACCACATTACCCACTGTCTAATACTGATTGAGGTCTTTCTCCGTTCCAGTCAGTGTTTAAACAGAGTTCATGTACTTAAATATAAGTCATTGAATTCAGGAACTCCTCCGGGTAGAGATCATCATTATCTGCATTGTATAAATGAAGAAGTTGAGGCAGAGACCTGCAGTAACTCTTCCAGACTCCTCCAGCTTGTAGATAGCAGGTTCAGAAAGGAGTCCAGAGAAGTTGAGTCTAAAATCATTCTACATTCATTCTTGGTGGCTCTATGCTTTGCCCCTCACTTTCGTTCAACACGTCTTTCATTCACGCACGATCTGGTATAGTATATGACTTGTGTTATATATTTGTTGAATGTGGCACCTAACGCCGATGACATCCGTATCATGTCTCATTGAGATTCTCCTAGGAGCCTTTTAAATTTCCCTTATTGTTTCTTAATTTTCTCTCACATTACCCAAGTTTTTATTTCTAAAACACAGGGAAAATACTTTATTTCCAATACGTAAAGGTTAAGTCCTAATTTCTTAGCATGCCACAGAAGAGCATGGACAAACTGAGCCCCGCTGGAGGACTGGGTCTCATTTTTCACACTTTACACCATGTACTCCTGCTTTAAACTGTCTGCTGGGAATTCCCTCCTCTGTATGCCATTTTGGAAAAAATTCTGCTCATCCTTCAAGATTCACGTTAGTATCATTTATTATCAATTTAGTATCATTTGCTTTCTCAACCCCCAGGGAACAATCTGTCATCCTCTAGTATAGTACTCCATATCTGGAATAATATTTCCCTTGGTTCCATCTTAAATTACAGACTCCTCCACTGTCCTGTCTCTTGCATGTCTGTACCCCCCACACTCGCCTAACACTTGTCAGAGAGGAGACGATGAGTATTTCCATCTTTGACTTTTGTGGTGGATCTTTGCTTAGACAGAGGCAGTGTTTTTGCTCTTCTCTCTGCCTCCTCTCTTGAAAAGTCCACTCCATACATTGCCTCCCTTTAAAATCCGTAAGTGACTGCTTCCAAAATGTCATAATCCCATTGAAAAGTCTTCCCTGAAGCCCTGAATTTTTAAGATTAAGTCTTATGTGTTCTTCACAAAAGTCCTGAACACTTATGTCATGATCTCAAATCCTTTTAAAATTTTAAATCAACCTTATTGTTGTCACTTATTTGACACTGTTTATTATGTGGTTCAGACATTTGAGTACTCTGGTTGAAAATGCTTAAATTTCCTGAAGCTTTTTTGAGGACATTAATTCTCTTCTTTCTTCTGCCTGTCTACCACTGAATCTAGCACAATGTCTTACATGTGGGATGGTTTCAAATATCCGGTTGATTGATTTTTTTTCCCCTTAAAACGGATACCAAGGTGTTATGAGTTGTAACTTTATAATTCTGTTGTCTTCATCAATTTCTATGAGCCAAATTCATTGTGAAATGAGAGTAGCAAATATCTCAGAGGAAATAATTGCTTAACTGTTGGAGGTTAATGTGTGTGAAATTGATCTGGACCTGAATTTTGATGTGATATTTTTATGGAAAGAAGAGTTGTTTTTTAAGGTATCAGAGCCTAGAGCTGTACTGGGTAAACTATTATATGAATAAAAGAAAAGCATATATACATTTGCTGAAAAATGTATTCTGAGGAGCATGACATGAAATAAACCCTTGAAATTAGTCATATTCCCTTTGTATTTATTTTTTCACACAGAATATAGAAAAGAGATGTGCATGATTAAAATTAATTTAGCTTTATTTTCTTCTTCAGGTTTGGGAATGCATTTGACATAGTAACTCCAGGGGTAATAAGGGAATCAAAGTTGTTTGTACCTTTTACTTAAGGCCCCTGATCTCCAGTCATTTCTACACTTGCTTAAAACAGACTTTCCAATTGTTTTAGGAGCCTAGTCTGACATACTCTGTCAAGGGAAAAGGTGTCTTGGATGATCACATCGTGTTGTCTCTGACTTCTTTCATTTGGTGTCTCTAGGCAATAACCCTTCCTCTATTAGATAACTAAACCATCAAACATAAACTTCAGAGTAACTTCGTGGGAGACATTGTACGTGGACACAGAGGAATGAATGGCACATCCCCCACCCTCCATCCTGAGCCCAGCACAGGCACCTGTTTATCTTCGTTCCCCCAAGACTGGTACAGCACATACTTACTGCACTTGGAGCATACTTCATTCAGCTACGATGAGAAGAAGAGAGAGCTAATAAACCCTCTGCCTTTTCCTCTATTCCTTTTTCTAAATCGTTTTTTAATTTAAATTCACATATAATGTGTTACTGCTTTCACAGGTACAGGCCCGTGATTCATTAGTCTTATATCACACCCAGTGCTCATCACATCTCGTGCCTTCCCTAATGCCCATCACCCAGTCACCCCATCCCCCGCCTCCTCCCCTCCAGCAGCCTCAGTTTGTTTCCTATGATTACGAGTCTCTTAAGGTTTGTCTCCCTGTCTGGTTTCATCTTATTTTATTTTTTTCTTTTTCCCCCCACAATCCCTTGTTTTGTTTTTTAAATTCCACATATCATTGATATCATATGATAATTGTCTTTTTCTGATTGACTTATTTCACTTAACATAATACCTTCAAGTTCCATCCATGTCCATATATTCTTTATAATACAATGCTGTATAAGAAGATGTGAAATCTGGATCCATTAGTAGGAAGTTTTAACCTTTTCTAACCATAGAGCCATGTAGTCTACCTCATGCAAGGCATACATAGCAAATGGTTTGTTCATAAAAAGTTTGATGAGGGATATAAAACCCTTGATGGCCTCTGTGAGAAATATTTCCCTAGGAAACTGAAAGACAAAGAGGACGCTGTATATCTTTACCTGTTGTTTGACTGCCTGGAGTGGTTCTGTAATACACAGTGCAGTATATTTCATAGAACAGCCAATGGACATCACTCGTGAAAAAAAAAAAAATTGAGTGTTTGCTCTGTCACTGAATGAGCGCATCTCCAGTAGTGAATACAGATGGTAGGTGTTGTGTGAATGTGTGTTAAGTGTGTATGTATATGAATAGAAGAGAACACCTCCTTAAAATTCAATAATTCTGCTTTTAAGTGAGCGCTGTAAAGTCTCCATTTGCCATACTTGAATGATTTAGAAGCGAGAAGGTTTAATCAGTAAGGTGTATGACATTAGACAGTCAGAATTATAGGTCATCCTGAGCTTTAGTAAAGTGCTTGGTTTCTTCTATGCTCTTTTCTCAAACATTTGAGCATTTACTAAGTAACAAAAACAACAGTTTCTAGCCATTCTGGTTCTCTTTTTTCCCTCTTGATAAAATCATGGACATGAATACCAGGAAGTGGTGGGGAGAAGAAATCTTGAGGGATGGGTCCTCTAAAGCTCTGGTTTTCCATTGGGGGTGGTTTTGATCATTCGGAGATATTTGGCAACATCTAGAGACATTTTGGGTTGACAAAATTGGGGTGTGTGTGTGTGTGTGTGTGTGTGTGTGTGTGTGTGGTGTGCCACTGACATCTAGAGGATAAAGGACAAAGATGCTGCTAATTATAGGATGGCCCCTTTCTTCCCCAGCTAGGGTGTATTTGGCCCAGACTTATTCCTGAGGTTACTTTTAGGTCCATTTAGAGTCTTTATTCTCTATCATTTTGTACTGTGCTGTTACGAGCTTCCTTCCTTTCTGTGTACACACACACACACACACACACACACACACTTTGAGAAATTCCAGACCCCTCCCTTTTTTCTTTCTTTGTGAAACTCGTCTACTTCAAAACAATGAAGATACATTGTTGACTCATCTCTGTGTGGTCAGAACAAATCATACAATGAGATTGCTTTCCTGATAAGCACTCTTCACTATTATAAACCGTGTTTACTATCTTTTTCTTTTTTATACAAACTCCAAACTCTGTTTTTCTAAAATACATGAACTCTCTCATACCTTGCTTCTCTATAACTTGTTCCTGCCATCTCTATCAGTGACAGGCACTGATATACAAATTATGTATCTCTATATACATTTGACATCAGGTAGATAATTATCTAAATAGTCAAAATGATGATTAATATTAGATTCAAATGTTACAGGAACTTAAAAATATTAATGTTGAGAAGAAAAGAATTTTATAGTGGAAAAGAGCCCTAACTGAAATCTGTTGTTTTTCAAAGTATGTTCCTTTAGAGATCCAAGTTGAGAGACAAGAGATGTAGCGGAAGACAGAGCAAGGAAGAGAGCACACAACACCTTTCTCCTGCAGCAGTCCAGCCTTTTCTGTATAAAGTGGTAGCCAGGATTGTCTCGTATCTTCTGTGGGTAGCCAGCTCAGAAGCTTCTCTTCCGTGATGTTACTAGCCCAAGTGAGCCTCTTTTCATCTTGGGACTCTGGGCAGTTGGGATGCTGCATGTTTTCTCTGATGCTGAGCAGGGAAGGCCAGCCTCCACTTCACTACCTTTACCTCCCTTTACTACCCATTATTTCCCTGGTCTGTGATCTGCACAAAACAATCCACATACCACTATGTGAGAATCATAAAATAGAGAAATTACAGTGTAACAGGAAAAAAGTCAAAGTCCTCCATGATCTCACATCTATGTGACTTCCGTCTTACCTGCAGATTGCAAATAAACACACTCTCACGGATTCTCACACAGCCCTTCCTTTCCTGGATCATTCACTGTTGCATATTGGGTACCTAGTGTGTGCTAAGAACTGGCGATATGAACATAATGTCCTAAAACTAATACTGTAATGAGAAATGAGAGATATTAAATAAATATATAGTTATAGGAATGAAAGCTATAAAGGAAATAAAGCTATGCGGTAGAAAGTAGAAGGTATTAAAATTAGATTCAGACATAAAAGATAAGGAAGGGTCAAGCTGGGATAGAAAAAACCTGAATTACAAGTTCTACAGTTTGAAAGCACTTAACAGTTCAGGAAATGTTAAAAGAAAGGCGGGGTGTGATAAGAAAGATGAACGAAGTTTGGAGAGGTTGGTAGAAGCTGGATTATGGGAGATGTAATAAGCTATGGTACAAAGTTAGGACTGAAACTCATTGAAGGATTTCTTCGTAGTGAATACCGTGATCTAATTTTTAAATGGTTTCTCTGGGTACTCTGCAGACAATAGATGAGATAGATACATAGAATAGGTAATTGATTATAGAGTGGGATTATATACAGGCAACAATGAAGAAGAAGAGACAAGGTTGACTCTATTATATAATCCAGGGGTAAGATAATCATCATATTTTTAACTAAGATGGCAGTGGTGGAGATGGAGAGAATTTATAGGATTTTAGAGATATTTCAAAGGTGGAACCCTCTCACAACTTGGCAAAAGATTCCGTGTGAAGTGTGGAATAAAGGTAGTGATCAAGAGTGAATTGCAGTACCTACCTTGATGACCCTTGATGGCTAGGGAGGAGTCCCTTTGGCTGATGTGGAAGCGAAAGGGAAAAAGAGTTTGGAGAAGCCCAGCTCTGTTGGGGTATATTTTAGATGTTTGCTACATATGTACGCAGATAAGTCAAGTTGTCGGGGATATGCGTGTGCAGCTCCGACAAGAGTCAGGGCTGCAGTTACAGACATGGGCATCTTCGGCATAAGGATGGTGTGTTGGAAGCCATAGGACTGGATTCCTTTGGTGAACAAGGACAGATAAAAGAGGAGTCGCAAACCAAGCCTTAAGAAACTTCATCTCTTCAGAATTTGGGAAGAGGAGAGAAAGTCCATAAGAAGACAAAGAGGGAATGGATAATTAAGTAAGAAAAAACCTGAGTTTGGTGTCCGAAATCACAAGCGGAGAGTTCCTCAAGAACTATAGTTGAACCATTAAAAGGAAAAACATAAGCTTAAGTGGTCAACTGTATAAGAAATGAATACTTAGCACTTGCCTAAGTGCAAGGTCAAGTTGAAAGTGGGCTGAGAATTCTCTTCCCACCTCTGCTGCTCACTGATTTTGCGACAGGCTCAGCCGGGACAGACACCATCTCCACTGGATAGAGCAAAGCCAGCATAATGCTATTTGAAAAATGGAAAATATTATTCTCTTTTAGGATTATCATTGTTGATTTCCTGTGCACTCTGTGTTTCATTCCTCTTCCCCACCTCCCATCAGTCACAATAAGTGTACTCACAACAGCAAATTTAGACAAAAATGAGTAATACGAGAGAATGTATTATAAGGAAAATAAATTGAAAATCCTTGGAATGATCATTGCAGGAAGATGAGAGGAGAAGGGTGAATGCTAGAAGATGCCTAGAGGACCATAATAGTAACAGGGGGTCAACCAAAGCAGCAAGCAGAAAGACTAGGACTACGATCTACTTCAGAGGCGCTCTGTGGCAAATAGAGGTGTTCCGTATGTCTTAGCTCACGTAACGGTAACAAATTCTGAAATGCGTATTGCCCTTTTATAAGGTGAAAGCTAAAGCTTGTAAGGATCATACCAATTCTCTAAGGTCTAAAGTGGCCAAGTTGGTGTTTGAAATAAATTTGGCTCTTTTCTTAAACTAATACGCTTCCCTAGTGCCCTCTTCTAGTAAAAAAATAAATAAATAAGTGGCAAATGTTCCAAAAAGTAGGGAAATTGTGTGGATACCAAGGAAATCAGAAGGACTGGTCAGGGCACTGGTGTAAGGAATATGGTTGGGGGAGCCCGTAGCTGCTGTTCTGTAGGGTTAGGCAGTAAGAAGAGAAGGGGGAAGTAGATGAGATTATGAAATCAGCATGTATCTAGCATCCAAGCTGTCCCAGAGATACAGCGGATCTATAAAAATGACTTCACTTCTAGACATAATTCAAAAATTACCCCTTGTCTGGATGTTTTCAGACAAAAGTCCCTTTTTGGTCGCCTCAGTTCATTCCTTCTATCCTTAACTTCACTTTATCTGGGTAAACATAGTTGTTTCATTTCTTTGCCAGTAATACGACGGAAAGCATTTTCTGAAGGGTAAAAAAAAAAAAAAAAAATGCATGTAGAAAACATAACTTTCATTCCGTGTGTATTTGGCAGTCTCTTTTGTTTGTGAATCCAAAAGATGATGGTTCCTTTTAGGATTTCTCTGAATGCGTTGTTCCAATATGTCTCCACTGCCACCGAGTGCTGCTACCAGAGCGCAGAGCTGGAAAGAGCAGCTGGGTCTTTCTTTGGCTTTCATCTACTAATTTGGAAATGGAGCTATCTTTGGGAAGCCTCTCTTGTTAATTTTGAATTTTGGATGTACTTATGCATCCAAATTTCTTTTCCCTGGTGCAGCCATGGAAAAGCTGTATTGCCTGGACTTTTGCCAATGGGAGACGGTAGGAAGCATCAGATCTCATACCCCCAAATACGCATCTTGAATTTAATAATCATGACAGTGTTGAAGTTGCCAGTAGCTAGCACAAGCAGTTTGTAGCAAAGATTCTGACTCATGTCCCCAGGGGATTGACTCTCCTGCAGAAATCTAGGTATGAAGCCAATTGCATTCAGTTTTATCATCAGAAAAGTACCTATGTATTTATTTTGTTCTCCGACTTCTGCTCATGTAAATAACGAAAATGTTTTGAGGGACCAGGTAAGGGGCAATAGTTGTGGTAGTCAAGACTATAGAACCAGGTTCCAATCTACCATTTGTTCCATAGCAGTGGACTACTTAATCCCTCTGAGTCATAGATTCTTGATCTGTGGTGTGGCATGATGAGATAATAATGGTCTGCCTCTTAGGCCAGCCATGGGAGTTAAATGTGCAGTGGTTAGAAGGGACTCTTGCTCATAGAAATTTTAGGTTATGCCATTGCTTATGTTACTGTTACCAATCTCGGTAATGTGGAAGCAGAGAGGACAGAGTCAGTATCTCCAACAATTTATAATATAGTTGGGGAGATAAGAAGTAGATAAATGGACGCTTAACATGAGTTTAAGAAAATATGCTGTTTAATTAATGGTAAAATGACACCAGTTTATAATGCTTGATTTTTAGAAAAATACATACTGTAGACATTGTGCTTAAATCATATAGTTTTATAATCATATAAAATTAGAATCAAAAGAGAACTGATTGATCAGACAGTACCACTGGCTCATTAAAACAATGAAGGCACCGAGGCTCAGAGTTAGAAGATCAGCCCAGTGCTGCTCTGCTTTATCACACACAACCCAGGGCAGGTTCACTTCTGACATTCGTTCCTGGGCCTTTTCCATCAGTCCAGGCTGGTTCTGCAGGTTGGAAAAAGGAGGTCACGTCGTTAACGGGGATTCGGGAAGGTCCTACAAAATATGGAAGATGTAGCGGAGCTTTGCAGTGCTTTCACAATCTAGTTAGGTGAAGGAAGAGTTTTAGGAGGTGAGAGCATAGGTAGACAGGTAAGTGCTGTCTCCTCTCTAGAACAGCCAGGAGCCCTCTGAGGGAAGCGGAGACTTGCCAGGGAGCTCTGAGTGGTTACAGACATGTCCACATTCATTTACCAAATATTTATAAGATATTTGACGCATGTCAAGATTACCATTTCCTACATACTTGATAGAAATCAGGGAACGCAACTAAAATTTCTCACCTCTGGAGTTTAAATTGTGGTCATAGATGACAAATAGCCGAGATTGTAAACCATGAAGTGTAGAGCGATGATACAGTGTGTTAGGAGATCAGTGAAAGTGCTGGGGCAAGGGAGTAAGTAGGGTCGGGGCAGGGCGCATGCAGGGGCACACAGCAGTGCAGAATGGGTCAGCCTAGGCCTTAAAGATGATAGAAACAGACGAACCTTCAAGCAAGTGCGGGAGCAATCCAAGTGGGTGTATCAGGGGGGACCATTTATGGCAGGGAACAGCCAAAGAAAGCAAAGGCTCAAAGATGGGAACATGCCTTGAATGTGTGAAGCAAAGAGGTCAGTATTTCTAGAAAAAGTGGCTCTTTGAGAGAGTAGAGAAAGTGCTCTCTTTTGGGAAAGTGGTGAAAGAGAAAAGTGAGGGTGTGTCCGCACGTGTAAGACCGGCAGTGAAATAGGAAGCAACTGAAGCGTCATGATCTCTTTTGCATTTTAAATGATCATCCTAGCTGCTGTGTTAAAACGTCTTGAAAGTTCAACTGTAGAAACAGAGAAAACTATTAAAATCCAGTTAAGAACATACCAGGGGTAGTAGAAGTCTAGAGCCTGGAGCAGTAGTTCGATTCTGGATTTAATTGGACACTGAATTCCTGATAGACAGGGGTGGGGAAAAGACTGTGTAGGGGAAAGACAAAGCCAAAGGTAACTCCTAAAAAAATATATTGTTCAGAAAGAAGAAATTATTTCAAGGAAAAGGTAGTGATCCATTGCGTATGATGCCACTGGGATGTCAAACCAGAAGAGGACTGAGCACGGTCACTGAGGGGTAACATCTGTCCCGACCTTGCTGAGATGAAGCAGCCCGCGCTCTAGGCACAGGTGGAGGTGACACCGGCCAGCGTGGTTTAATCGGGAGCAAGGACACGTAAGATTAGTGGAATTGGAGATTAGGACTACAGCCATATCACGTGAGGAATTTTGCCTAAAAAGATGAGTCACGGAAGGGGAAATTTGGGATTTTTTTTTTTTTTTGAGGTAAAAGAAAGTTCGTTTGGTGGTGAAGGGATCCCCACTATGCTGTACCGAATTATGGAGCACTTGCAGCCTCCTTCAGATCGGGGTCAGGCAAACCTGTTTAAAAGAAGCGTTGATTTTCACTGAGAATTCAAAACATTTAAAATTTACTTGGGTGGCTCTTAAGTTTAAGTATCATAATCAATTGTATTTACTCACCATATTGACAATATTTATTGACTTTAAAGTAATTCCTCATTCTTATTTTAATTACTGCTGCATTCTAGTAGCTGAGTAAACAGAATCTATCCCAACCCCTCTCTCACTACTGCTTCTGGAAAACTGAAGCCATGGGTATTACATGCACCAAAATGGAAGGCTGTATTTTCAACTGCCTTCAAAAAAGATGTTGAACTATCTATCAGACTTTGTCTTTTACTGTGTTAGCCTTTATATTGTTTGACTCCCTGTTATGCTGATGACCTTCACATTGCCCAGAGTTGGGCATATAAAATGCTCAAGAATTGGACTGAATGTGTGCTGAGTTCATGCTAGACGTCTGAAGCTGCCTGTGCTCCCCGGATAAGGCAGCACCAGCTGCAGGTGGCTACTGAGCCCCGGAAATGAGGCTAGCCTGAATGGAGGCACGCTATAAACCAGAACTGTACGCCGGGTTTTGTAAATTAAGTAAAATAAGAAAGAAAATCTCAAAAAAAAAAAAAAAGATGTTGAACTAAAATCAGTAAGTTTTAAAACCACCGAGGAGTTTTCAAACTGCTAGCTGCTGGATGTTGTAAATATTACAACTTTAAGTAAGTGTATCTAATGTATGGTTTCTGGTTGGTTTCTGTTATGGTTTCAGATGGATTTAAATGATGTCCTAGATTCATCCTCTATTGTTGTTTTTGTCGAAGTCCAGTTAGGGAACAGGAGTTCACTGGAGTTAAGAGGCTACCTGGACGCTGGCAGAGGAGAAGGGGAAAGAGGGAGGAATGCACAGGGCGGGGACTGCTGGGGATGCAGGGGAGAAGTGGGGTTCTTGGAACACAGAGGTTTGGAAGGGGGCCCCATGCAGAACTGGAAACTAGGCCTCTGCATAGGAGATATGAATATTGAATGTTGACAGGAATTTGTGAACAAAAAGTGGTATTCACAATTGAGGACTTCATGCCCTATATAAATATTTGTAGAGGCAGTAGTACTGTGCACGATGAAATCCGCTATAGGATGCGTATTATGCACTGTCAAGGCTATCATGCACACGCTTACCTTAGTGTATGTTATGACTTACATGCACGGTAACACACAGTTCATACTATATAGGAATTGTATGTAGTAGTGCATTATGAGTAGGGAAGGGAACCTCCGTTGCCCAACTTGTGTTGATACTTTAAGAGATTGGAAAAGGGACCCTGGGGACCCAGGATCAGACCTCTAAGTACGGGTGCCTGTGTGTGTGTGTTGATACGTCTTAGAGTATAGGAAGATCTAGACCCGATGCTACTGGCACCAGTTGAAGGTACATGGGGTAAAAGGCTATTTTTGTGGCATGCTGACAGCAGCAGCAAACTGAAGAGGAAGGAACAAGCTCCTTCCTTCTCTGCCTCACCATCTTCCTCTAGCATCCGGATTGTAGAATCTAACATAGAGCCAGCTGGAAAAGGACAAGTGCAGTTTTCAGAGTCTCTTTTATAGCCAACATCACAAAGCAACATACATACAGCAGTAGGTTTTGAACCGAGAGGCAATAGCTTAGGATCTGACCAGACTGTCCTCTGTGTGCTTTGCCCCACTGATACATGACAACCACGTTTAGTTGCCACTTCCAATACTGAACAAATTGATGAACCCAAAAAAGTTTCTGTGGTTGTATATTTGAATTTAGAACCTACAGTGTATGAGGGAAATGTATGTCAAAGATATGGTAAAGGTTCTGTATGTATTTGGACCAGATAAGCTTTACAGTTCTTGCCCAAATTCTGTGCTTTTATCATTGGAGTGACCATATAAATGGTCTCATCATACTGTGTACAAATGGAGTAACAGTTTTATTAAAAGATTTTAAAGAATCCCTCCCTAGAGGAGATCATTGTTATACCTTTACATCAATGTGGTCACAACCACACATCACCTTTACTATCCTATACCTAGCCCTATATGGACTACACAGGAAAGGAAAAGAATGTGTTTTGTTTTTACTTTTTTCCATTTGCTCTCTTCCTACAAGTAAAACCCAGAAAGACCGGAGAGCCCATATTAAAAACAAGCCTGACTCACTCTGCTTTGTCTCTGGGTGTGGCTTGTTGATGTGCTTCCCAAACTGCCTAAGAAAAATAAATATTTTCAAGAAACTGTCATCAGGGCTGAACTTCATTTACTGCCTTCTGGTCTCATTTTTGAATGATGGAAGGAGCCACTGCTACCACATCCACAGGTCCCCGCAGTATACTAAGCACATAATGTCAGAGACATTCGTTTCAGAACTTTCTTTCTTTTCATTGTGATGAACAGAGATTTTGACCCCTGCTAAAGTACAGGTATTTCTGGAAGAAGTTTTAAATCTTTTTCCCCACTTTGTTTTTAATACTGTACGAGAATGATTGGGAGGGAGATGGTACTGAAAAGGGAGGAAGGTGGCCCGGCTGGAAAGCAAATGTAAGTGTTGTATCGAGAACAGGGTCTTCCCATGAGCAGCATTCTCAGAGCGGCCGCCATCTTTCTTTCCCATTTCCTTTTTGAGGCACTTCTTCAAGATGCTCGTTCTGAGCATTCTATTCAAGGCTGACCTTTATTTTCTATTAGTGAACTGTGTTTACTTTCTTATCATCTTTTAAAAAAATACTATGTGATTGTGTTACTTCAGTTTTTATCTGTTGGTTTATCTCTACCACTGACATAAGCTCTCTGAGAACTGGGATTCCACATCTCCGGTGCCACATTGTTTCTCCCAAAGGCTAAGTCCGCTGCCTGGCACAGATACACATACTTAGTGCACTTGACTAGACAGATGAACGAATGAAGGAGTAAACAGTATGAATGAGTTTAAGATCCTTTTGTTCCATCTTAATATAAATGCCCTGTATTTACCAGAAAAGGTGTAATAAATTATTAAATTTTTACCCAATTTTTATATTATACATTTATGTTTCATTATCACTAATTCAATTAGTGGCACATAGTGGGACATTATATTTTTTAAAGTACATTAATAGTTTCACATTAAATCAGCAATAACAAAAATGGTTTATATGCTTTCATGTTCTAAAAAAGTAATAAAAACACTCCAGCTAAATGACATTTTAATAATGTGAAGTTTATTTGCAAATCTCTCAATTTTTTTGTGCTCATATTGACACTGTCTTCTTTTTTACTTTCCCCAGTGATTTCTCATCTTTGGCTTTAAAATGGAAAAGTGATTAAACATGTCAAAACAAATAACTCTGCATTTTAGTTTTTCAAGTAAATTAAAATTTCATGGGCTTCTTGAAAACGGTCATATGGAAACATCCAATAATAACCACATCAGCTTCTAATGGAACAAGTTTTCACCAAGCTTAAAAGACCTTTTATGTTTTTATAAATCCATTTTGAATGATAGCTGAAAAAAATTAAGTTTAGCTCATCCTTAATAATGCTATTTATGATAATAATCCTTCAGAAGATTTATTTCCGCACCATGGATTACATGCACAACAGGACCGTGTGCTGCATGCATTTGTGAAAGGAAGACACTTTCACACTGCGAAGTTAAACCCTATCGTATTGTGTTGACCTGAGACTGAGCACAATTAGCCTGTTCATTAGCTGTGAATAAGGTGGGACAAACTGATGGTTTAAGGCAAGCATTGGCACATCTTAAAATAAAATGTATGTTTCTGTGTCTCAGGATGATTTTTCTTTAATATTAAAAAGCATTGGCAATGCCTAAATCTATAGCAGAAACTGAGAAATGGAGTTTTCTGTCTCTACCATTCTTTCCTCTTACATGTGCCAGAATGAGTTTTGTCGTTGTTGCACATCTGTTGGAGGCTATCACCAAGCAATGCACTTAGCAGATATACAGAGGAATAAAAGAGGCTCCCTAACTGGAAAGAGTCTATGCTCTAAAGGAGGAAATGGATTTCTAACAACAAAAAAAAAAATACAATGCAGCGTACTAAATTCCGTACAAATAATGCATGCATGTTGTTTTGCTAACAAACAATGGTACAGCTTGCTTCCTGGGGGATTCATTGGAGAGTTGACAGAGAAATAACATTTGATCTTGAGACATAAAGGAAAGGTCAAAGATCTCGATTTGGGCAGGGGGGTAAGTTGGTTTAAACAGGCAAAGGGAACAGCATTTTCAAAGTGCGAAATGGCACAATATCTGTAGGGAACTTTAGCGGGTGTCTGGAGCATATGAATGGAACTGAAAAGGAGCAGAAATTTCTTACATTAATTCAAATTGGGAAGTCTTGTGTGACTTTTTAGAGAACGTTGATTATATTCTGCGGGTTTTTATTAGAAGTATATAAATAAAAGAATTATGTGATTTAAATCCGCATTTCAGAAATGTGACTTCCTGGTAATGTTTAATTCTTGGTGTCAGTGTTTTAAAGGTGTATGAGTTATTACCTACACATGAGATTAGGTTAGGATAAGATGGAGAAATATTTTAAAAAGTACATTTACAAAATCATATAAAACTATTTACCCATGATGTCCAAATATATTTAATTTGGCTGAAGCTTTTTAAGAAAGAACATTTTTTAAGACAAATAATGAATTGTACTCATTTTTCAGTGCTGATTAAATTTATCAATCTTCATATTACCACCATAAAATATACTAATTTATTTTCAATCATGATCGTATTTCTGAAGGCCAGAGTCAGTGCATGATCTACAGATTTTTTTTTCATATTTGTGAATTCACTTGTAATGTATGACTGATTAGGTATAAAAATCAAACTACAATTAATTGTGTATCTAATAAACTCTCATCATTTTGGGTTTTCTAAGTCTATAGACATGTTTCACAACTCAGAATATGCAATGAAGACATGTCACTACTACCTGAACTGATAACTGTAGAAACTTTTTAAAGAGATTTATTTATTTATTTGATAGAGAGAGAGATCCCAAGTAAGCAGAGAGGCAGGCAGAGAGGGGGGGGGGAAGCAGACTCCCCGCTGAGCAGAGAGCCCGATGCGGGACTTGATCCCAGGACCCTGAGATCATGACCCAGGCTTAACCCACTGAGCCACCCAGGTACTCCAAAACTTTTAACTAAGAATTTAGTATATCTGTTGTCCATCTATGAATCGTAGATCTTTACATGATAAGAATCAAATATTTTTGGTGCAGAAACTACAACACAGAAATGATACCACCAACTCTCCAAGGGTTTTATTTACTTGGCTTGAAGTAGTTGAGAAAGCATAATTTGTAAGATGCTACAAATGTAAAAAGGTTTGCTTCGATAAGTTTAACATTATTTTGAGCTACCGAGTCACTGAGCCGCTGTGATTGACAAGTTGGTTTGTCCATATCACAGGTAATCACAAGCCAAGATAGCTCTTTTCTTAAATACCACCATAAAACTGGGAAGTATTTCTAAGATAATTTCAATTAATATAAAATATTCAATATCCAGACCTTTTGTATTAGTGATGCTGATGGATACTTAACAGTTTTTATATCCAGGCCATTTTTCTCATTTATGTTCATGCTTTCAGGGAACTAATTTATTTATTAAGTTGTAGGAATATGGAATAAAATGCCCCTGTCTCAGAGGAGAGAAAAGTTTTGGGGAGTTTATAATTTATATAATAATATAATTTGGGAGTTTATATTATTTATATAATATAGAAATTTATAATTTCTATAAGATAATAGAAATATTATCTAAGTGACAAACCATATTGTGAATGCTTCTGTTGCTGTCAGGATTTCATTTTAAATTTATATTATAGCTATTTTAAATTACTGCAGCTACTTACCTTTATTAAGATATATATTGAATGACAGAAACTTTTATTGTATGCAGTGTGCCCACCATAGGAAATAGAGATTTAAAATCCTGAAAGAGTTTAGGGGCATGTGGGTGGCTCAGTTGGTTGACTCTTGATTTCCACTCAGGTTCTGGTCTCAGGATCTTGAGATCCAGCCACATTGGGCTTCCCACTTGGGAGAGAGTCTGCTTCTCTCCTCCCTCTGCCTGTGGTCCTTGTGCTCGCTCGTACTCTCTGTCTCTCTAAAATAAATAAATCTTAAAAAAAAAAAAAACAACCCACCAAAATCCCAAGAGAGTTCAAAATTTAATAAACAAGATATAAAATTTCAATATGATGCATTAAATATTATAAGCATGCATGTAAAAGAGGCAACTAAATCTTTTAAGAGGAGAGTCTAAATATTTATGATTTTTTAAAAATTTGGTTATTTTTGTTAAGTAATAAGCCAAAACAATGGATAAGCATGGATGAGTTGGGAGGAGGAAGGGTAATGCCTTTAGTAGGGAGTAAATGCCCAAATTCCAAGATGATGGTACTCAGACAATTTTGGTTCAGCAGCATGAATCTCTTGGGCGAGTAGTGGCTGACTGTGTTAGAATTTTGCATTTTCAATAAAGAGAGTTGTATTATCACCTAAAAGCCCTGGAAAACCATTAAAAGATTTTTAGAAGTAGCATCAATTTGTTAGCAGCAGAGAAATGGCAAGAAGGGGTCAGGTTCCCAAGGTAGTGAGCAGGTAAGTTCTAAAGGATTTGGTGACTAAGCAGGTAGATGCAGCTAAACAAGAGCAGGAGAACTGATGAGGGCTCTGACTCCACATCTGGATAACTTGATGAAAATATTGATTATTGCTGATATAAAATACAGAAGAAGAAACAGATATGTGGGGTAATGAATCAGTTTAAGATATAAGGTATTTGAAGGCCCACTTGGGTACTCAAATTTGCATCCAACAAAAGTGGGATGATGTGAATTCTTCTGAAATTGGTATATGGGGTAAAGATAAGTCAACTTCCTCTTGTTGAGTATATTTCATATCTTGGGTAATACCTGTTAAGCCAGTGTATCCTCGGAGCACCTGTTCATATACATATATACTGATATGCATGTCAGGTGTGTCTTTCTGTTTATCACTGTAAACTTGGGGCCAACTGCAATGCCTGGCTCATAAGAGGAACTCAGCACCAATGCATTCAGTATTTCTGGGGATCTGCTCATTCCACAAGAGGGATTTTTCTGAGTGTCTTGGCACAAGCTCTCTTGTTCACAGCCTGCTTTTAAAGAGGAGAGCTGACACAGCCTTCCCTGTTCTCCGTCATAGTAACTACTGGCATCTTCATGGGAACATCTGCTGTCCCTCTCGTAGAACCTTGTCCTCCATTGGAAGAGGTTATTTCTGCCTCACACAAAATTGAAAATCTACCCATTCAAGAATTCCCTTTCTTTTACGTTATTGTTATAGACTTAATGTATTTATTCCTTTTTTCATCAAGAAAAACTCTAATGCCATTTCCAGTTTTCATAAGTTATTTGCTTTGACCCTCTTGCTCCAGAGTGAAAGAAGGCGAGTGCGGAAGGAGTTTGTATTCTGACTCTTAATCGGGGACTTGGATCTGCTCTGTGTATATAACCAGGGCATGGACTCTGAATGGAATCTTTTGCTCTTAAACAGTTCAGCAACCAGAATCATACTCAGGGTTTTATCCCCGTAAAGCAAAAAGCACTTGGGCAACCCCTTGTTTGCTTTTTTGCAAACCAGAAATGGTCCATCTCTCCGTAGTAAATGTTCGTCAGTTTTGCACTTGAGGCATGTGGAACACCCGTTTATAGCTGGTCTATTAAACGTCCCATCTATATTCCTATGTAGCTTGGTATTTGTGTGAAACCATATATCATTGCTTAAAATTTAATCTTCAGATTATCTGCAGAACTCATTTAGAAAAAGAAAAAAGTAATTTGTCTTGTAACTATTATTATGAATAATGTGCAGTACAAAATAAGAAAAACTTTTCATAAGCTAATAGTTGTTCTGCTTCTGATCTGTTAATAATTAGTCAATCCATCATCAATGTCAAGAACAATCCAGCATCTCTCCATGTATTCACATGGGTGTAGACAGGTATAAACTTAGCTGTTGAAAATGTCTTCTGTTAATGTAATTATCCTGGAGACCTGTAGTTATGATAGTCCTTGTACACAGTATTTATATTTACTGTCCACTTCACTTCTATGTCCACCCCTCAGTCAGTAGGTTGAATGACATATCAAGTTTGGGAGCTAATGGCATAGTTAACAAGTACCTTCAAGTCTTTACTCCGTTTCAGCAAGTTTTGAAGCACAAATATCTGTAGTTGTGGCTAATGTACGTCAGCTGAGTGAAGTAAGCCTGAAAATATGTCTTTGGGAAAAGAAGAGCCACCCGCTGTCTGCCTCAAGCATATGTATTAATGGCTCTCTACACCCATGTTACATGAACCCAGAGGTTTATAGCCACAGACACTCTTCTCCTGAGATTTCCCATCAGCTGGGGTTGGAGTCGGGTCTGCTCCATGAGCATCTCATCTTCAGAGCAGTGGATTTCAGGGTGTGCCCTTTTCCTGGTGGTGGCAGACCCACAGTACCCTGTGCCAGATCACACACGGACAGTCTTTTAACTGAAAGTGAGAGAAGAGAACCCGGAAAACTGAATCCACACTGTCGGGCTGGCCCTGAGGGGGTCACAGCTGCAAGAACCAAGAAAGCCGAGTGCTGTCTCGGTGGATGGTGGTGCCAAGAGCCAGGAAGGAGAGGACCAAGTCTTAGGTCTTAAAAGTCAGAAAGTAATGGACATAATGGACAGCTGCCAAACGCAGCGTAAAAAAAGTGAAAATGGGGAAGAGCAGTATCTTATTAGTCATTTCCTTAAAATTTAAGATTCTGAAACCTATCTATCAAACTGGGAAAAATAATATAATACCCATTATTAATTACTTAGAAGGTGCGACATAAGCTTTAGTGTGCTATTTTATTGTCTTAATGAATCTGAAGGTTTTATTATTGCCTTTTTAAACTCTTAATTGCTCAACAGATTTCTCTGTCCGGAGTGTTTCTTAATCTCTCTTGTCTGCTGTGGTTGGAAAGATCTACCACCTTATCAGAACTCCTTTATTGTCCCAGCATACAATTTTTTGGGGCTTCATCTTGCTGTGGAGTTTTTTTAATATGGATATTTCATCATTCTGACTAAAGTCTAACTTTCTCTAGAGCAGGAAATGGCTTAGATCTTTATTGGTGTCTAAGAATGCTCGGAAGCAAGGTGTTGAAGAAAGTTTTGTCGAGGAGTATCAACATCACTGTTTAGTTAAGAAATGCTTTCATCACAACATATACGCAGAATTCTTAGGGCGAACAACACTGAACAAAATACAATCGCTAACACACTATTTTGTGTATTAGAAATCACTTTGAAATTCGAAAACATTCTCGTTTAATTCTGTACCTCTCCAGAAATAATTTTGTCATTATTTGCTGAGAAAATGTAGTGTGTGTGTGTGTATGTGTGTGTGTATGCATGTGCACGCACGCTTAATAACAGAAACAGACATCCAGCTTTGGAAATGTAGGAATTGGTGGGATTTCTAAATTGGACATCTCAACTGGAAGAACAGTGTAAGACCCTCACACTCCCGCCTTTTCTCATTTTCTGTTCCTCAGCAAAATTGTTTTAGCTTTTCTGAATCATTCAGTTGTACAAGGTTGAATTTATAAAAGTAAGATGCATCCTGAAACTCAAGATAAAGCAAAATGCAGGGAGAAAATGAAAATCTGTTCTGTAAATCCCTCCACAACTAGAGAGACACATATTGACTTTTTTTGGTAGCAGCAGTTTACGTGACAGGTGTTTATGCCTGAAGTATTCCATGGATAAATGGAAGATTTTATTCTCAAGTGAGCTTGGCGTGCTCATGTTGGAAAAGCATAATTGAAAGAAAGCTTGTTAGATTTCAAATTTTAGTAAATTATGAAACAAAAGAGGATTGTTTGTAACTGTTTCTCAAATCTTGAAAGTCATTTGTGTCAGTTGCCATTATTTAAAAGGACTGAGTTTACAAAGCAGGCCCAACACAGGCTGCTTGTTTATTTTCAGATACCGGCCAGCAGATACTTGTTATATGGTTAGGTTTGCTCCAAACATGGCTAAGAAAGACGTATCAAAGACATCATTCCTACTTAAATGTGCTTTAAAAAAATAAAAACTTTATTCTTTACTGTAAGATATAGTTAATTATGATAAGGAGTAATATTTAAATAAATATAACATTTGGTCTAACAGATTTTTAGAATTGGAAATGAAATTTAAGACTGGTAGTCTGTCAGTGCTCTTGTTAAACATAAGAAAATCGAAGTCCAGAAAGGTTACAAGATTAGTATTTCTCAGTTTGAACTTTATTCTCTTCCATTTGTTGTGGATTTTAACTTTAGTTTTGTTCTTCATAATGAGGGAACACCATCAACTTTTGGTTAAAATTGTGCTTTCCATAGTTTTTGCACCGTTGAGGGCTTCAGGCCTGCTCCCTTCTGCTGCTTTAAGCAATTCAAATGACACTGAAGGCTTGATAAAAAAAAATTTGGTATTTTCAGAATCATTTTGATTTCTTTCTGTAAGAAAGTAATTTCTTCATTCTCCTAACCTCATTACCTGAGTTGCTTGCCAGTGAAAAAGTGGATCTTACCAGGCAATTACTTGACTTTGCTGTTCCAAGGAGACTGACTGGCACGCTGGTGTGCATATCGTGGACGAACTCTGCGGGGGGTTCGCATATGAACACTGTTTAAAAAACACTGATCACGCTCAGCCTTTCTATTTCAAAACTAAGGCAATTAGGATCCATAGCCAAAGGGTGAACCCAGTTTTTAACCAAATCTAACTGTGGTTTTATTACTGTATCTGCAAATGCCCACCGCTATAAGACTACTTTTTCCTTCTTTTTTCTTATCAACCCTGGCAAAATCAGATGCATCATATGGAACCTAACATTTCCCTTTCTCAGCTGTTCTCTTCCACACACCTTTGACTTTTATATTAACGCTTAGTGTCTTTAGCTTTTTTTCCTCTCACATCTGTTATCAGGAATCTTCATAATCTTTGCCAGGATTTCCAGAAGAATGGCTGTATGTAATATTCTACTTCTGATATCTGGTGGTGAAATCTATGTAATGGAGTTGATTTGTCTCTAACATGTGTAATCACTTTTAGTTTCTTCATTAGAAGAACGCAATTATAACACTGACTGAAACCTGCCCCCCCGAATACATGTGTATAACTAGATTAAAGGATGTTTCTCAAATATCATCTGTGTGTAATGTCAAATGTAGACATGAAAAATGATGTAGAGGAGTTACTGACACTAAGAACTTTGTATGTCAGATTTTGAAATGGAAGAGGTTTCTAGAGTAAATATGGATTTCCCCCTAATTAATTCAAACATGAGAGAAGTTAACTAATTGCCAAATTTTCCCCTAAATTGGCTTTGGTACTTAATAATTTTTAATATTCCCTTATAATAAAGGTTATGTTTTGCTTCAAAAAGCCTGGGCAATGGACATGTGTACAAACTCCTTTTTAGGAAATACTGGTGCTCCAGAACCCGGCAGATGGAGAATGTGAGGGTCGTGTTTGCCCTCTGAGGTCTCTAGCAGGATTACACTCAGCCCTTAGATATGTTTTTTAATTAGAAGTCTATCCTCAGGCCACAGCAATGAAGATAAGTTCAATAGGCCTTTTTCTTAGTAAGACTGGGTACCTTACTCTCTAGCCCCTTATTGTACCCTGAGGGTGGTAGCCAGTTAAGAACTTTCTGTGTTGATTGCAGTCCTGGGGGACCCATCAGCATAAACCCCACTGGCCAGAGATGATCTAAAGATGTCTCCTGGTGGCAGTCACAAAGGGCTTTGGGCAAGGATAGAAGATCCCTTCCAAGGCTTACCAGTGGGCTGGAGTGAGGCAGAGAGAGAGTGCAAAGATGGGGCTCACCAGCCTTCATCCCCAGAGAACATCCTAACAGCCCCTTGATGTATGTTAAATTAGATGCCAGACCAACACTTCATGTGAGAGAGGCTTAAAGTCTGGGCACCTTTCAATAGGCTGCCTCTATCCTGGGCCTGGGGAGAGTGAGTTTGAGCATGCAAGCCTTTAAGAACCATTTCTTTGTTCATTTTAAGTCTTGTGAGTGGGACATGAGCCTCATTGGTTTTCAAAGGTGGATGTTTTGGGGACTTGTCTCTCATGTGCTGGACTTAAAAGTTGGGTTACCTAATGTGGGGTCCACACCCTTCATTCCTTAGGGAGAAACTCAGGTTTTGAGTTTCCTGCTGATTGTGGGTCACCACACCAGGGGTAGAGCTTATGGTGAGATTGTTTCTCAGCCTTTCCTACTTCACTGTGTGTGTGTGTGTTCTTGTTTCCCCAATGTAGGAATCACTCAGCTGGTTTGTGGTTCCTGCCTGCCTTTTCAGAGGAGTTATTCTGTATGTAGTAGTAGATGTGTGTCCATGGGAGGGTGTGAGGTGGGATTATCTTCACTCTTTCAAATAGCTCCATCATATGTAAAATACATAATCATGAAAAATGATTAAAAACCTGTATATTTGTGGTAAATTAGATTCAAATTGTTTTTTTGTTTATAGAACCCTATTGAAATAATTGTGGCCTAAGGAAACTAGTATACTTGGCTAAGTCTGTTCCTGAATGACAAATATTGACTAAATGTGAAATTCTGGCTTCAAAAAAGGAAAAATACAGAAATATGAGCATAGATACCTGCACAGAAGTCCAGATAGAGCAGTTGCCTTAGTTTCAACTGCTCCACTGACCAGTGCGTGAAGCTGCCTCTGAGAGAATAGACTCTGCTTAGTGACCGGTCGGTACAGAGATCGGTTTGTTGGCTCCTAACTGGTATCTTCAGTTTATAGGCACAGTGGTTTTTGACACCCTTTGGTTATAACTGTCATGAACATCTATTTAATGACTTTGTTTCCGCCTTCTCTAACTATGTATGTGGTATGCATCATGCAAAATATCTTAAGCCAAATAAGGTGTAACAGACATAAAGTAGACTGGGTTGCTTATAAACAGACATTTATTTCTCACAGTTCTGGAGGCTGAAAGTCTGATTTCAGCATGCCAGTAAGGTCAAATTCTTGTGAGGGCCCAGCTTTGGTTTATAGACAGCCAGTTTCTTAATAGGCCAGAGAACAGAGAAAGTAAAAAAACTGTCTCATGACTGTTATAAGTCATGACTCTTCTGGGCACTGGACATGTGTACAAACTCCTTTATGTGGGCACTGATCCCATTTAAGAAGTCTCCACCCTCATGATCTTATCTAATCCTAAGTACTTCCCAAGGTTGTGTCTCCTAATGTCATCCCGTTGGGTGGTAGGGTTTTAACATAAGAATTTAGGGAAAACACAGACATTCAGTCCATAATAAGGAGTTTGGCTCACCAGTTTTTATTAAAATAGTGTTGGGAAACAGAGTTAAAGATTATTCACTCTATCTCCTAATTACTATAAATTAGGTTTCATGATCATGATAAGAAATATATTCCTGGTCAGTGGAGGGGAGGCTGAGACAGGTATACCTGCAATTAATTCAAAATTCCATTCGTTCAGTACACACTAAATGCCTAGAATTTTCAAGACATTATTTGGGATACAGAGCTGGTTAAAATGATGTTTCTGCCGTGGGTGCTTCTGATTCTCACTCATATTGGTTCATTTTAATTTCCACTTTTATTGTTTTTCTTAATGACACTTTTCTCTGTTGACAAGCAGATTTTCTAATGACTATCTAATATGTACCAATAACACCTCTATTCTCTGTTATGTCTTTGTGTAGAGACAAAGGTTTATTCTTTCCTTGACATTTATGGCATCTCATGTACCTGCACTCCATGAAAGGTTACCTAAATCAAATTTATTCCAAGTAGGCAATATTTAACATTAAAAAATGTCAACGGAAGGGTAAGATTCTCTATAGGGCAGCATTGAGTTGATTGACTGAATTATAACTAGGGAATGATGAATTGTGCATTCCCTTTTCATTTCAGATATTGGCTAATATATTGATTCTAACACTTACTCCATTGTTCAATACAATTCTTTGACATACACCTACCTCTTGATTTTGATCCTAATATTTAATTGGATCAAAATATATTTCAGTCATTTGTAACTTTGTTGTTGTAATTTGTCAATTTATGTTAATATAAGCTCTGTAAGATATTCCATTGTTCAGGTGATTATGTACAGCTAGGCATAGATACAAAGTAATTACTGACTTTTAAAAAATCAATCAAAAATGTTTATTGGAGAAATTGTGACTGAGAAGTAGAACTAGTAAAATGTCTTGGAATTGAACACAAGAGTCTAAAATAAGAGCAGAGTTCAGGATGTCTTGTAACTTAACACTGGATATTATATGACCCAAAGAAGAAAGAATCTACATTAATAGGGTTCACATACTTTCTATAATTTGACACATGTAATGCTACACTTGTCAGCCAGGACATATAAAGAAACAAAAAAGATACGTAGGTCTCATAAGCAAGAAAAACCATTACTCAATCACTAATTTTTTGGATGGCATTAAATTTTGCAACTTCTCACTTAAAGTGTGAGGTAGGGAAGTGGAAATTATTTTCAATAACATAACATTTTCAAGGACATAAAATTAAATCCAATGAGGGCTTTTAAAAAAATATGACACAGCTATAGAACTTTCTGATTATTTAATCTCATTCTTTCAACTTCTGATCCCTCTTTCTATAAACTAGTCTTATTGTTGAGTAGCCTGTATTTACCTTTAGCAGTCTGCCTCTTCTGCTCAAAAAATTCTTAAAAATATGGTGCTGAATTTATGTTTTAATTTTTGAGTCGCAACTGAAATCTGGTTTCTGTCTTCACCCTTTAATGGAAATTCTCAAAAGTTAATACTATCATGTTTATACCCAAATCCAGTGGAAATTATTTAGTTTTTACCTAAATGATGTTCTCTGTTCCCTTGTTTTCCATGATGCCTTGCTCTGGGCTTCTCATGGTACTCTGATCATTTCTCCTAGGTCTATATCATACCCATTTCTACCTTCAATGTTGCCGTTCTTTGTGGTTTCCACCTTTCCATCTACCACTCTTTTAACTTTATGCATTGTCTTAGGTTTTGTCCTTCCAGCCTCATAATTTCAGCAATCAGAGAACATGATAAAGGGATCACACCAGCAAGAGGATATAACTATGTAAATATTTATGTACCCCACACAAGCCACTTAAATATACAAAGTAAATACTCACTGACCTAAAGGGAGACATAGACAGCAGTACAGTAGTAATAGGGAATTTTATATCTCACCATCATCAATGGAGAATCATCCAGACAGAAATTCAGTAAGAAAACATGAGTCTTAAATGACATGTTGACCAAATGGACTTAACACATATGTACAGAATATTTCATCCAAAAGGAACAGAACACAGATTTCTTCAAGTGCACCTGGAACATCCTCCATAATAGATCATGTGTTAGGCCACAAAACAAGTCTTAATACATTTAAGACTGAAATCATATCAAGCATCTTCTCTGACCACAGCATTATGATGCTAGAATTACAAGAAGAAAACTGTAAAAATCACAAATATGTGAGACTAAGAAATATGCCACTAAAACAGATCAAAGAAATAATCAAAGGAGAAATTAGAATACCTTGCAACAAATGAAAATGAAAATATAAACCAAAACTTAGAAGAGGAAAGTTTGCAGTGTTAATGACTACTTCAAGAAACAAACAAAAAATCTCAAATAAGCTACCTTTATACCTCAGGGAACTAGAAAATGAAAAACAATCAAAGCCCAAAGTTGGTGCAAAGAAGGAAATAAATATCTAAGGGGAAATAAATGAGGGAGGGGAAAAGACTAAAAAGGCAATAGAAACCTAAGAACTGTTTCTTTGAAAAGATTAAAAAATTGGCAAACCCTTATCCAGACTCAGCAAGAAAAGAGGACTCAAAGTCAGAAAATCAAAGAGATACTGTATTTGATACTACAAAAATATAAAGGATCTCATAAAACTACTATGAATAAATATATGCCAACAAATTTGATAATCCAGAAGAAATGGATTAATTCCAAAGTATGCAGTATCCCAAGACTGAATCAGGAAGGAATATAAAATTTAAACAGACCAATTCATTAGTAAGGATATTGAATCAGAAATCAAAAGCCTGTCAACACACAAAAGTCCAATACCACACTTCTTTACTGGAGAATTCTACAAAACATGTAAATAAGAATACCAGTCGTCCTTAAACTTTTCTAAAAAATCTAAGAAGAGAGTAGTTTCCCACAGTCATTTTACAAGTCCAGTATTACTCTGATACCAAAGCCAGGCAAGGATGCCACAAGAAAATTGCAGGCCAAGATCCCTGATGAACAATGATGCAAAAATTCAACAAAATTTTAGCAAGCCAAATTCAATGATGCATTAAAAAGAATACATATCACGATCAAGTGGGATTTACTGCAGGGTTGAAAGGATGTTTCAACATCCACAAATCAGTGTGCTACATTAGAGTAACAAAATGAAGGATAAAAATCATATGATCATCTCAGTTGATGTAGAAAAGCAATTGTTAAAATTCACCGACCATTTATGATAAAAACCCTTAATAAAGAGAGTACAGAGGGAATGTACTTCAATGTATTAGAGACTGTATAGAGGACAAGCCCACAGCTAACACATATTCAATGGTGAAAGATTAGAAACAGGGGAAGGATGTCCATTTGCACCACTTTTATTCAACATAGTAGTGGAAGTTCAGAGTAATGAGGCAAGAAAAAAGAAGTGAACATCATCTCAATCAGAAAGAATTAAAAACTGTCACTGTTTGCAGATGACATGTATAGAAAACCCTAAAGGCCCCACCAAACAAACAAACAAACGAAAAACTGTTAGAACTAATCAACAAACTCAGTAAAGTTGCAAGACATAAAATTTGGTATGCAAGTATCAGTTGTGTTTCTATATACTAATAATGAACTATCAGAAAGAGAAATTAAGAGAACAATCTCATTTATAATTATATCAAGAAGATAGGAATACTTTAGCTAAGGCGGTAAAAGACTTGCACACTGAAGAGTATAAGAACTTGATGGAAGAGGGGCGCCTGGGCGGCTCAGTGGGTTAAGCTTTTGCCTTCGGCTCAGGTCATGATACCAGGGTCCTGGGATCGAGCCCCGCATCGGGTTCTCTGCTCTGCGGGGAGCCTGCTTCCTCCTCTCTCTCTTTCTGCCTGCCTCTCTGCCTACTTGTGATCTTGTCTGTCAAATAAATTTAAAAAAAAAAAAAAAAGAAGAACTTGATGGAAGAAAATGAGGAAGACACAAATGAATGAAAAGATAATTCCATGCTCATGGTTGGAAGAATACTGTTAAATACCCTTAACTACCTTAAACAATGTACAGATTAAGTACAGTCCCTATAAAAATTCCAATGGTAGTTGTCATAGAAATAGAACAAACACTTGTAAAATTTGTAAAAATTTTAAATGACCCCAAATAGCCAAAAGAGATTTTGAGGAAAAAACCGAAAACAACAAACAAACAAAGCTGGAGGCATCACACTCCCTGATTTCAAACTATATTACAGAGCTATAGTAATCAAAACAGTGTGGTATTGACATAAAAAGACACATAGATTACTGACACAAAATAGAAATAAATTCTATTTTACAGAAGTAAATTCACACATTTATGGTTAACTAATTTATAAGAAAGCTTCCAAAAATATACCATGGAGAAAGGACACTCTCTTTATTAAATGGTGTTGGAAAAACTGGATCCCCATCCATAAGAACTAATTTGAAATGTATTAAAGTCTTGAACATAAGACCTGACTGTAAAGCTCCGAGAAAAAAACCTAGGTGGTAAGCTCTTTGGCATTGTTCTTGGCAATGAAACTGTTTTTGGATTTGACACCAAAAGCGAAGTGAACAGAAGCAAAATAAGTGAAAACCAAAAGCAAAGTGAACAGAAGCAAAATAAGTGAGTGGGACTATATCAAGCAAAAAGGCTTCAACAAAGTAAGCAATCATGATAATGAAAAGTCAATTTAATGAATTGGAAAAAAAATATTTGCAAATCATATCTGGTAAGGGATTAGTATCCAAAATCTATAAGTAACTCAGCAGAAAAATAAAAAATCTGTGTAAAAGAATGAGCAGAAAACAGACACATAGACCAGAGGAAACAGAGTAGAGAGCCCAGATATGGACCCTCAACTCTATGGACAATTAATCTTCGACAAAATAAGAAAAAATATACAGTGGAAAAAAGATAGTCTCTTCAATAAATGGTGCTGGGAAAACTGGACAGCTATATGTAGAAGAATGAAACACAAAGATAAACTCAAAATGGGTGAAAGACCTCAACATGAGACAGGAATCCATCAGAATCCTAGAGGAGAACATAGGCAGTAATCTCTTCGATATCAGCCACAGCAACTTCTTTCAAGATATGTCTCCAAAGGCAAAGGAAACAAAAGCGAAAATAAACTTTTGGAACTTCATCAAAATCAAAAGCTTCTGCACAGCAAAGGAAACAGTCAAAAAAACAAAGAGGCAACCCATGGAATGGGAGAAGATATTTGCAAATGACAGTACAGACAAAAGGTTGATATCCAGGATCTATAAAGAACTCCTCAAACTCAACACACACAAAACAGGCAAACATATCAAAAAATGGGCAGAAGATATAAACAGACACTTCACCAATGAAGACATACAAAGGGCTATCAGACACATGAAAAAATGTTCATCATCATTAGCCCTCAGATTGAAACCACATTGAGATATCACCTTACACCAGTTAGAATGGCCAAAATTAACAAAACAGGAAACAACATGTGTTGGAGAGGATGTGGAGAAAGGGGAACCCTCTTACACTGTTGGTGGGAATGCAAGTTGGTGCAGCCTCTTTGGAGAACAGTGTGGAGATTCCTCAAGAAATTAAAAATAGAACTTCCCTGTGATCCTGCAATTGCACTACTGGGTATTTACCCCCAAAGATACAGATGTCGTGAAAAGAAGGGCCATCTGTACCCCAATGTTTATAGCAGCAATGGCCACGGTCGCCAAACTATGGAAAGAACCAAGATGCCCTTCAACGGACAAATGGATAAGGAAGATGTGGTCCATATACACTATGGAGTATTATGCCTCCATCAGAAAGGATGAATACCCAACTTTTGTAGCAACATGGACGGGACTGGAAGAGATTATGCTGAGTGAAATAAGTCAAGCAGAGAGAGTCAATTATCATATGGTTTCACTTATTTGTGGAGCATAACAAATATCATGGAGGACAAGGGGTGTTAGAGAGGAGAAGGGAGTTGGGGTAAATTGGAAGGGGAGGTGAATTGTGAGAGACTATGGACTCTGAAAAACAATCTGAGGGGGTGTGGGTGTGGGAGGTTGGGGTACCAGGTGGTGGGTATTATAGAGGGCACGGATTGCATGGAGCACTGGGTGTGGTGAAAAAATAATGAATAGTTTTTCTGAAAATAAATAATTTTTTTAAAAAAAGAAGAATGAGCAGAAGATCTGAAGAGATATTTTTCCAAAGGAGACAGACAGATGGCCAACAGATACATAAAAGGTGTTCACCATCACTGATCATCAGGTAAATGCAAATCACAACCCCCTGTTGCCTCACACTTCCTGGGATGACTCTATCAAAAAGGTGAGAGAAGTGTGGTGAGCAAATGGAGAAATGGAAGCCCTGGTACACTGTTAGTGGGAAAGTAAATTGGTGCAACTAGCATGGAAAACGGTATGAAATTTCCTCAAAAAATAAAAATAGAGCATGTGATCCATTAATTTCACTTCTGTGGGTATTGTCCACAGAAAATAAAAACACTAACTTAAAAAAAAATCTAGACCACCATACCATGTTCACAGAAGCATTATTTGCAATAACCAGATATGGAAACACCCTAAGTGTCCATCAGTGGATGAATAAACAGATGGTGGATATACAATGGGACATTTTTCAGGTGTAAAAAGAAAGGCAGTCTTGGCATTTGTGGCAACATGGATGGACCTTGAGGGCATTATACAAAATGAAAGAAATAAGACAAGATAAATACCACATGATTGCACTATATGTGGAGTCTAATAAATAAAAACATAACAAAAACCACAAGGTTGTAGATACCAAGAATAGATTAGTGGTTGGCAGAGGATGGGGGATGGGAGGGTTGGGAAAAATGGTTGAAGATTCAAAAGGTTCAAACTTCCAGTCATAAAATACACAAGTTCTGGGGATGTGATACACAGTATGGCAACTATAGTTAATAATACTGTATTGCATATTTGAAGGATGCTAAGGTACTAAATTTTAGGAGTTCTCATCACAAGAATAAATTTTGTAACTGTTGATGGATATTAACTAGACTTATTATGGTGATCATTTTGCTGTATGTGCAAACATCAAATCATTATGCTATATACCTGATACTCATATAATATATACCTCAATAAAAAATAAAAACAAAACGAGACAATCAGAAGACTTCCACTGTATTTCCCATGAGCCACCCAGGTCATTAGCTTTATACCTAGTTCCCAGCTATGGCTACAGTTCCTTACACACCTCGATTTTATAATGCCCTGAACTGAGTTTTCCTCCATCCTTAAGATTAATTCCTTTTCCTCCTCCTCCTCTTCTTCTTCTTTCTTTTCCCTTTAATCTCAGTTGGGCAGCATCCCTATAACCCTGTCCCTGAGGCTAGAAATACAGCCGTCCTCTGATCTCTCCCTCTCTTCACTGTCCAGTTATCAAGTTAAAGGCCTCCTGATTTCCTTTATTTTTACAAAGAAAATAAATTATTTGAGAGAGAGTGTGTACAAGTGAGAGCGAGCATGAGTGGGAGGGGCAGAGGGAGAGAGAATTAGAATCTCAAGCAGACTCCACGCCTAGCCCTCTGCAGGGCTTGATTTCACGACCCTGAGATCAGGACCTGAGTTGAAACCAACAGTTAGAGACTCAACAACCTGCACCACCCTGGTGCCTCCTGATTTTGTCTCTTAAAATATTCTTTAATCCAACCTTTTTCCTCTTTGTTTTACCCCTATTTCTGGCTATTATACTTCTTATTCATAGGACCACTGTTTATTCCCATCTGTAGTTAACTGCTAGCCTTTATTCATCTTCCTATTATTTTTTTTTCCAGACAACTAGTAGTCTAATCTATTTAAATGGCAAAGCTGACCATATCATACCTACTTGAAACTTTAAAATATCCCAGTCCCCAACTGTTTGGCTTTCCCTACATGTAATCTTCTGCTGCTTCTTGAACTGCTACAAATGGTGATCATTCAGTGACGTTGCTACCAGAAATAGGCCTGAAACGAGCACTGGGAAGTAGGAGAAAAATAGTTGGTATCTCTTCTCTGTCCCCTGCTTTATAAATGCTTGGTCTGTACCCACCCTAAAACTAGACAGTCATGTGTTTGTTGGATACTGACTTCTTAAAGTAGCCAGAGTGATGTCTCCAGCCTCCCAGTAGTTCCTTCTCCCAGCTTGCCTTCCAAGACATGCACATGATTGAAAAAAAAATGGGGGTAGGAATGGGAATAAGTGTACGCTTCATCTCAGGAAAGCAGGAGCCTCTAACCATCAGATTTTATAACGTACTCTGTAATTCAAGGGCATCAATAACAGGTACAGAGAACTAATTTTGCCTAAAACATGGATGGGTCCTCTACACTCTTACCTCTGAACTGTGTCTTCAGAAATGTTCTGTCAGCACAACAGACCCGACCAACTGCAGTTCATCCTGCTAACCTCCTTAATCGCACTAATGGCGACATCATATTATAGTCATTTAGTCTTAGAAACTAAGTCAAAAAAACCAAAAAATAGCCTTCTATTTTCTTCCCAACATCTAGTTACTTGTTAACTCCTTTCCAGATCCCTGGTGTACATAACCATCTTTCCCCATGGCTATGATGGTACTCTAATTTCTTATTGCCTGCTAATAAAATAAGTGAATTGGCTTCCAAATTCTATTTTATCCAGATATCATTCCTTTCAATCCATTCTAAACCCGATATTATCTTATTCTTAGTAACAAAGCACAACTCTGATCATGTCATTCCTGTCTATGCTTTTCAGTACTACAAACCAGACAAGATCCAAACTGTTTTCTGTGTCTTGATCCTTCCTTTCTATAAAAACAAGTTTAAATATTGTAAGAGAAAGGAACTATGACATACAAAGTAGCCCTATGAAATAATAGCGAAAATAAAAAATCCACATAAATAATTAGGGATTTTGCACCCAATTCCACTGTGGGGAAGTGTTTCCCCATAGCAACAAGCAGTGCTTCAACACCAGTTTGGTGTCTTATAATTCTGACACATGTACCTGGTGTCATCAGATCCAATAGGTTAAGGGCTCAGTCCTAAAGACTGCCTTTCCACCACTTAACATGCCAAACGCATGTCCAGGTTGTCACCCAGGCCTCTATGACCAACTGGTTATAAATTGGAAATTTCAATGACCTGTTTCCTTAAACTTCAGTTAATTTGCTAGAGGGCTTCCAGAACTCAGATTACTGGTTTATTTTGGAAGGATATAACTCAAAAGCAGCCAGATGGACGAGATGCAGAGGGCAATGTATGTGGAAGGAATGCAGGGTTTCCATGTCTACTCTCCACACATCTCCCCATTAACCAATCTGGAAGCTCTCCCAACATCATCCTTTTGGGTTTTTATGGAGGCTTTATTTCATAGGCATAGTTAATCAAATCAGTAGTTATTGGTGATTAATCTCCAACCCTCTCTTTCCTGGAGATCAAATTTCAACCCTCTAATCACATGATTGGTTTCTCTAGTGACCAGGCCCCATCCTTAGTGGCTTTCCAAAATTCACCTCATTAACATAAACCCAGTTATAGTGGGTTTAGCCTCATATAAGTAATAAGATACCTATTTCACTTCCGTGGCTTCGAAGAGATCTCAGTGATTGGAGATAAGAGACCAAATATTATAACAAAAGATGTTCCCATTGGTCTTACCACACAAGGTATTCCAAGGGAATGGGGAGCAGATATGAATGATCGAATATATAATTCTTATAAATCACATTATCACAATGATATATATACTTACGGTGATAGAACTATACTGACTCAACCGTGCTTTTCGGATTTTTAGACTTTGGACCATTTTGACGATATGAAGGGCCTCTGGACTGTTTATACCAGTTATTAACTATTGAGAAAATAGAAAAGAAAAGACATGTTCAGAAGGGGGTAGGAAGAAGCTGGAGGGAAGGGGAAAGGGATGGAGACGGGCAGGGAGAAGACAGAGGGAAAGGGAAAGAAAAACATTTAATTCATGACAGAAATAAAAGATGATAAATACAGTGCACGTTATAACCCTTTGTACTACGCCTCTGTAATACTGGGAACATCCTGAGTGTAAGTTTACCATACATCACGCTGTAAGAAGCAGTGATGATGAACAGATGCTAATTCCATCACAGTGAGGAAGTCTCTTAGAGATCATTTAATGGAGTAAACATCCCCTCCGTGGAGATAGATAAAGGTATGTGTAACACCAGTCTACAGTTGAAAGGGGCCATACTGCTGGTCCACTGTGAGGCGTGGGTAGACTAACGGCTGGACTTTATTAGCTGTGTAAAGAACACTTAAGTATTAATTCTGGAATGTACTTGCTGTAGTGCACCCAGGAGTAAACCATCCAAAGTCAAAGATTTTTGTCGAGCCAGCTCACCTAATGTAATGGTCTGCTCCCCCCACTGCCACTCTCCACAAAGTCCCACCTATTCTTGAAATTATTCTGCTTTTAAACCATTCTGGACTACTCTAACCTGAGGTACTTTATCAACACTCTTTAGATTTTGTCTTAAATGTTCATTTGATAATGAGCCATAGCTTTCCTATTACATGCTACTGCTCAATTTTTCTTTTAAGCTATTTGTATGTTTCTTATGTATATGTTCACACATCTATCAATCCGTCTTCCTTTCCATGTACAGAAAATACCCCCCCCCCACCTCCCTGAAGCTTCCAAGAAGTAAGAAGTAACATTATAGGCCGGGGAGGGGCACAGAGAACGAAATCATAAGCAAGCCCAGACTTGTCCCTGAGGTCCACTCACAGCATTGCAGGCATGAATTAGGGAGGGAAGATGCAGTAACAGGCCTCTTACCTCAGATGACAAGGTGGTAGGATGATTTGCCTTTCCATTTGTTTTTCAAATTTCTATCAGATTTTCCCAGCTTTTTTCACACACTAATCAGGAGGACATGAACACCTGAATCAATGATAGGCCCAACATATCCTATTATCAGAGGTTACTTGGAGAAGTTTTTTATGCCTCTACCTAAGATGGGATTCTAAAAGCTTTCATCTGGCTGCTTACGGTCTTTAGTAGAAGTCCCAAATTCATCCTGATAGCTAGACCTGAAAGGAGCCTTTTACAGGGTAATGATTCTGTTTAATGAGGATCTTTCTGAAGGTCAGAAAGAAAGGTCAGAAAGTCTACCCTGGATCACCTTCAAGACATAAATGAGTAGGAAATGAAGATCTATTCACTTCAACACTTGGAAAGTAAGTATATCTCAACATAAAAGGATAATTAAAATTGATGCCTTTGGTGCTTCAGCAATGCCTATACTAAGTTTTAATACACATTTCTAAAAGTTCCCTCTTATCTATCATTGTAAGTATTTTAATCAATCATCCAAAAGACATTTACTGAATGCTTAAGTAAAATAGGCATTGTGCTAAGTGGGTTTTCAATAAAGACTTCTTAAGTCAAAATATTTAGATCCTTAAAAATAGGAAACCTGTGGGGCCCCTGGGTGGCTCAGTCAGTGAAGTGTCTGACTCTTGATTTTAGCTCAGGTCATGATCTCAGGATTATGAGATCAAGCCTGAGTCGGGGTAGGATTCTCTTTCTCCCTCTCCCTCTATCCCTCCCCTCATGCTCACATGCATACGTGCTCTCTCAAAAACAAAAAACAAAAACAACAGTAAACCTATACTATGTATAGCATATTATGCTTTCTTCATGGCTGTCCTAGTTCTGCCATTTACTAGCTGTGTGGCATAAACAAGATAGATCACCATACAGTTCATCATAGACATGCATGTAAGGAAGACCATCATGTATATAAACGTGTCTTAGAATCTTATTTTTTATTTATTCATCTCAATCTGAACTCTTATGTTATTTTACTTCTTCTTAGAAACTGTATCTTCTTTACACCTACTGAAGGCAGCCAACACTTTATAATAATAATCTCTGATTGCCATGTTCAGTGATTGGTAGGTATATACTCTTCTTAAACTCTAAGATAATGTTCTTTCTCCCTCATTAGAAACATGTACGTAATCTCATTTTTTCTTTTCAACCCATAACATGTGGGGAGGTACACAGACTTGTTATTCGGGTGAGTCTGTTTGTACTTCACCCTGTTAGATGCATTTGAAGGTTGAAGGAAACCCGTGCTAGGTAAGTGGGTAGGCTAATGTGCGTAGCTCTTATTTCAAAGCTAATACATAAAGGCAGTTGTTCAGTGCAACTCTGAATTACTGAGTTGAGATCTTTTTCTTTTGCTCATTTTCTCCATACATATAAAAATTGAAAATCTTGGTAACAGCTTGGGTTGTGATCTCAAGGTTCAGGGAGTGGACCTCAAGTCAGGCTCCACACTCAGCAGGGAGTCTACTTGAAAATTCTCCTGCCTTTTGCCCCTCCCCCCACTCACACACACTCTCTCAAATAAACAAACAAATCATTTAAAGAATTTGAAATACCTTATATCCAGAAAATACGGTTTGAAGCAGTATCTGATCTGATTATAAAACTTACTGTAGAAAATACACTAATTTGCCTCCTACCTCTCACATTTGTGTATGGTAGACAGGATAATGCCCCCTGCCCTCCCCCCCCAAAAATCCATTCCCTAATCCCTGCAGCCTATGTTACATGGCAAAAGAGACTTTGTAGATGTGATCAAGGATACAGACCTTGAGATGGGGAGTTTGTCCACTTTACCTTGGTAGGCTCAAAGTAATCACATGTGTCTTTTAAAGTGAGGATGTGCTTCTGGCTGTGGTCCAAGAATGAAGGAATAAAGGAAGCAGGGGCAGGAGTAATTTAAAACCTGATGACTCTGTCTGCCATCGTGGCTTTGAAGACAAAAGAACGTGGCCAAGAGCCAAGGAAAATAGGCTGCATCCAGACGTTGGAAATAGCTTCTTCCATAGTGTTTACAGAAAGGGAACTATGTCTGCTGGCACCTTGATTTCAGCCCATTGGGACTCACGCCAGACTTCTGTAGAAGATAAATTTGTGTTGTTTTAAGCCATAAAGTTTTTGGTAATTTTTTATGGCAGCAATAGAGAAGTAATACACCTTCCAAAACAACATTGTGGAGTTTGGGTTTCTGACTGGATATACAAGTTAAGAAGAAAGGAAAGAGCAGTACTTCTTCCTATATACATACTTGCTATACATCTAGGAACCGCTACCCTAATGTTCTCATTAGCTCAGAGCTTAGGTCTCTGCAACTACAAGGATAAAAATATTTTATTTAGAAAAAAAATTTAATTAAATATTGACACAATTAGGCAGATTTCCCTCCCCAATTTAAAGTATAGCGTCCCAAGACACCTGGGTGGCTCAGGTCATGATCCCAGGGTCCTGGGATCGAGTCCCGCATCAGGCTCCTTGCTCAGCAGGAAGCCTGCTTCTCCCTCTGTCTGCTGCCTCCCCATAAGTTAGAAATAAGTTAGAAAAACGAGAAGTCTGACAGGATTTATGACTTCAGGGAAATTATTCTGAAGGCAGAGTAAAAGGGTTTGGGCTGGGTGAGGCAGGAAGGCCCTGAGCTACCAGAGACAGGACATTCGAGAAAATGCAGCTGGAAGTGAGTGTGGCAAAGTGAATGGAGAAGTGGGAACCAGCAGGATCATATCTGAAACAGTTACTTCTTGTGGGAAGTGCCTATCACACATATTTTAAGAGTTAGATTTCACAATAATGTTTTTCTAGAAAAAAATATTTTCTCGTTCTTGAAGCTTTCACTTGCTACAAAAGTGGGGTATTCATCCTTTCTGATGGAGACATAATACTCCATAGTGTATATGGACCACATCTTCCTTATCCATTCATCTGTTGAAAGCATCTTGGTTCTTTCAACAGTTTGGCAACCGTGGCCATTGCTGCTATAAACATTGGGGTACAGATGGCCCTTCTTTTCACAACATCTGTGTCTTTGGGGTAAATACCCAGTAGTACAATGGCAGGGTCATAGGGAAGTTCTATTTTTAATTTCTTGAGGAATCTCCAACTGTTCTCCAAAGAGGCTGCACCAATTTGCATTCCCACCAACAGTGTAAGAGGGTTCCCTTTTCTCCACATCCCCTCCAACACATGTTGTTTCCTGTCTTGCTTATTTTGGCCGTTCTAACTGGTGTAAGGTGATATCTCAATGTGGTTTTAATTTGAATCTTCCTGAGGGCTAGTGATGATGAACATTTTTTCATGTGTCTGATAGCCCTTTGTATGTCTTCATTGGAGAAGTGTCTGTTCATATCTTCTGCCCATTTTTTGATATGATTGTCTGTTTTGTGTGTGTTGAGTTTGAGGAGTTCTTGATTTTTATTTTTTAAGCAGGTAAAAAGCAATTTTGGTGGAGGACATTTTACTTCATTAAGAAATTCATCAGAGGCTCTTTTTACTATCTTGGTTGTCAGAATATCAAGAAGACTTTCACATCCAGCCCTTTTAAAAAATGTTATAAAATGTTCTGAGGCAACTCTCTATAGAAGGACTTAAAGTTATAGATCAAATGTAGCTCTTTGTCATTACTGAAGCCTAAAATATACTCAAGAGTAACTTCCACATTAAACAGAAGTAAGAACAAAAGCAGAATGCTTTGGCTAAGCAAAGCCTGTTAACTCTAATTAGCCAGCGCTGCACAGCTGTGATACTATAGCCTATTAATTAATAAGGAGGAAAAATCAGTATTAACCGCTTTTTTCTTGGTAAATACTTTTTTAGGGTATTTCTGTTAGTTATATTGTTCTATTTTAAGATTACCTTTTTAATGCATTTTAATAGAGATGCTGGAGTTATTATATTCCTTAAAAATGAATGGTAGTCATACAGCTCATTTTTTCCCACAAATAACACCTTTTCCTTTATCAACTATACGATAAGCACACTAGCTGTATTTTTGACATTGATACCAGATAATAGTCCTTCCCCTGTGTTATACTTTTCATAATTACTTTCTGTTTTTTACTAAGCTCTATTAATTTTCTTCTAGGAGAGTTAGTAGCTTTTCGGGAAGTGTCTTTTATATGGCTATAGCTCAGAACTAAAAAAATTTGCTTATTCTGAACTTTGTTTTCTTGGAAGATATTTTTGTCTTCTCTGTTCTTAAACTTTGTCATTCATATGATAAAACAGGCAGCTTCTGTTTGTAATCTTGTGACCCATCTTTGCTGGAGTTTAGTGTTCCGTTTCATGTATCCCATAATAGAAGTCATTTTAGGGCTGGTAAAAGCAGCATGCCCTCAATACATAAGAATGGAAGTAATTTAATCATTCATACTTATTAGGATCTTTAAAAAATTATTCAATCAATAGCTGACTGTTAGAACTATCATAAGGGCATTTAAAAATAAATGTAATATAGAGAAGTTTTGAAAGTCATAAATGGTTCATTTTGATCCAGTTTTATCACTGGGATTTCTTAGAAGTTGCAAGAATTTGTGTTAATGTGTTATCTAGCCATGGTTACCCTAGCTAGCCAGCAGCTTCGGAAAGTGTGAATAATGTTCAAACTGTAACTGTGGATAATGACTGCCAATACGTAAAAGCTATAAAAAGAAGAGAAACATTTAACTATGTCTTATCTAAAGTTGAAAAAGTTCTTAAAATCTATTTTTTAATTTTATGTCAAAACTCCATCTTGGGTATTCTAATTCAAGTCACCAATAATTGAAAATCTAAGCAGAAAGAGGCACTAGCTGGCTAGCAGCTAAAAAAGAGATTAATCATAAATCAGGAATATCTTCAAGCAGCTCACAGTCTAGTAAAGCCTATTTAAACTTCATAATTAGAAAGTTAAATCATACGGCAAGCCTCAGACTTGGAAGGACCTTTCTGTGCCATCCAGTGCAGCCTTCCATGATGCAGATGTCCAGCCTTACTTCATTTTCATTACTTGTTTCCCTCTTGGTGTGCCAGAATTGCGCGTTGGCCTGTTGAGCCAATTTGTTAAATCACTGTTGTTTTTTTGAGACAAGTTCAGTAAGATATTAAAACTTTGCCCTCTCCCCTAATTTTTCTCATCCTGAAGCCTAGTGTAAGATGATCAATAGCACAGAGTTTGGAGGCAGTTATATTTCAGCTAAAATCCCTCCTCTGGCATCTGCTAACTGGACAGGCTCTATAATCTCTGAATGGAGATCATCACCTGCGCTGTAAAGTGTGCAGTGATAACCTCTGTTTCACGGTATGCTGTGTTTCACTATGGCTGGAATGCGGCATTTGCTCAGTAGAGAGGTGGCTATTACAATTAGTTTTTATTTCCTGTATCAAGCCAAACAGTCATTACCTGGCAGTTACTAATAGAGAGGCATTGTATGTATTATACAGTAAGGATAATTTATACATCTTTTTCTAAAAATGGGACCTTTTCACCCATCATAGGAATGTCACCTATTGCAGGAAGCTAAAATAAGGATATTTAATTATTCACTAAATAATTATTAGATGAAATACTAAACTTCCTGAAGGATGGTCCTAAGGATTCCTTCTGTCTTCACAGCTCCTACATTCTTCCCCTCAAAGACAAATATTAGCTGTTCAAAGATGCATAGGAATTACCTCGCCACCACTTTGTCAGTGCAAGAAGGAGGTTAATGGGTCTTTAGGGATTGGATTACTCTTTTTTTTTTTTTTTTCTTGTTTAAGATTGTATTTATCTATTTGAGAGAGAGGGAGAATGCGAGCACAAGAGAGCTAAGGCAGAGTTTGGAAAAGGAGACTCCCCACTGGGCAGGTAGTCTGATGCAGGACTCCATCCCAGGACCCTGGGGTCATGACCTGAGCCGAAGGCAGATGCTTAACCCACTGAGCCACCCAGGTGCCCCTGAGGTTGGATCACTCTTAAGGTTCACCTGCTCCTGAGTTTTCTACTACCTGAACCCTTTACTATTTAACCAGCTGGATTTGGATTTCCTGTTGCTAAAAACCAAAGTGTCTAATATGATGCAGACTGGAAAAGTCTCAGAATTGAGAGTAAAGATCTTGCTGACATATTTAAGAATATTTACAATGTTCAAGTTATAATGAAGGACTTTTTAAGGTACAAGCAGGGCAAATAATGCAATGACTGAAGCAGACTAAAGATCCCACCCCGGAGGGGGAAGGGGTGGCATCAGTTACAAAATTCTGGCCATTCCTTACCCTGTAGAACTCAAAGTATGGGTAACAGTGAGTACACTGTACACATTAGGGCCCATTAGTGTATACATCAGTGCATTAGTTGAAGGAAGGAAAGGAAGGAGAGAGGAAGGATGGAGGAAGAGACGGACCATCGTGCGGGAAAAAGGAGAGGTGAGGGAGCGAGGGTGGTTCTAGGGAGGAAGAAGAGATCACAAGGAAATTGAACTATAGAGCACAAAAAAATTTTTATTAAAGAAAATACATAATTGGAGAACTTAAAACTTCTAAATGCTCAAAATAAATTACAAAAGAAATGTAAAATACTTAGAAGCAAGTGGTCTATATCTACTACCAATCCAATCTAAAGCACCAGTACCACTGAGAAATGTAGGTGATACCACCCATGTAAATACCATTTCTGTAAAATAGCAATGGTATCTCAGTGTAGTACTGAAAAAACATCAAAAAGGCTAAATATAGACAGAAATATCCTATAAGCCAGAAAGGCATCTAAAATGATTCTTGCAGAGAATATTGTTATCTGAAATATTTTGATTAGGAAAAAAACGCTAAAAGTTACATAAATTTCAATCTTAAGTAAGGAACCAGAGCAATAAAATAAATCCCATGAAAGTGAAAAGGAGTAAATAATAAAGGTAAGAGGAGACATTAATTAAATGATGATTCACCATGATCAAGTGGGATTTATTCCAGAGATGGAAAGCTGGTGCAGTATGCACAAATTAATGTGATATATCACATTAACAAAAGAAAGGACAAAAATCATATGATCATCTCAAAAGAAGTGCAAAAAGCATTTGACAGGGTGTAACACCCATTCATAACAAAAACTCTCAACAAAATGGGTTTAAAAGGAAAAGACCTCAGCATAATAAAGGCCATATATGAAAAAATCCACAGCTAGCATCATACTCAACGGTTAAAAACTGAGAGCTTTTTCTCTAAAATGAGGAACAAGACAAGAATGTCTACTCTCACCACTTTTATTTAATGTACTGGAAGTCCTAACCTGAGCAATCAGACAAGACAGAGAGACAAAATTCATCGGAATTGGTAAGGAAGAAATAAAACTTTTATTTAGATGACATGATACTATATATAGAAAACCCCGAAAACCTCCAAAAATTGCCAGAACTGATAACTCAGTAGAATTGCAGGGCAGAAAATTAATACACAGAAAACTGTCTCTTTTCTATATACTAATTAATGAAGTAGCAGAAAGTGAAATTAAGAAAAGAATCCCATTTAAAAATGTACCAAAAAGAATAAAACACGTAGAATAAATTTATCCAAGGTGAAAGACCTATACTCTGAAAACTGTAAAACACTGATGAGAGAAACTGAAGAGAACACAAATATGTATTTCATGTTTATAGACTGAAACAACCAATATTGTGAAGATGTCTATACTACCCAAAGCAATAATTTAACTTTAATGCAATTCATATCATAATACAACATTTTTCACATAACTAGAATAATCCTAAAAGTTGTATAGAAACACCAAAGCCTCAAATAGCCAGGGTAATCTTGAAAAATATGAACAAAGATAGTGGCATCACAATCCCTTATTGCAAGATAAACTACAAAGTTTTAGCAATCATGATAGGAAGTGGCTCATGGTAATGCCACAAAACATAGTAGTGGCACAAAAATGGACATATAGATCAATGGGACAGAATTGAGAGTCCAGAAGTAAACTAATGATTGTATGGTCAGTTAATCAACAACAAAGGAGGCAAGAATATACAATGGAGAAAAGCCAATTTCTTCAACAAATGGTGTTGGAAAGACTGGACAGCTACATGCAAAAAAGTGAAACTGGACCACTTCCTTAATCACGTACACAAAAATAAACTCAAAATGGATTAAAGACCTAAATATGCAAACTCAAACTATAAAATTTATTGAAAATATAGCAGTAATTTCTTTGACATTGGCTGCAGAAACGTTTTTCTAGGTAGGTCTCCTCTGGCAAGGAAAACAAAAGCAAAATTAAGCTGTTAAGACTACAGTGAAAGGAACCATCAACAAAACCAAAGGCAGCCTACCAAATGGAAGAAGATATGAATGGTGTATCTGATAAGGGGCTAATATCCAAAATATATAAATAATTCATATATAAAAACAAACAAAAACAATCCCACAAATAATCCAATTAAAACTGGGCAGAAGACATGAATAGCATTTTTTCCAAAGAAGACATATAGATGACCGATAGACATATGTAACAATTCTCAACATCACTCATCATCAGGGAAATGCAAAATAAAACCACAGTGAGATATGTCTTTACACCTGCCAGAATAGTTGAAATAGAAAACACAAGAAATAACAAGTGTTGGCGAGGACATGAAGAAAAAGGAACCTTTGTGCGCTGTTGGAGGGAAGGCAAACCAGTGTAGCCATTGTGGGAAAGAATATGGAGGTTCCTCAAGGGAAAAAAAAAAAAGAAATATCATGATCCAGTAATTCCACTACTGGGCATTTACTCAAAGAAAACAAAAATGCTGATTTGAAGAGATATATGCACCCCTATGTTTCTTTCAGCATGATCTATAATAACCAAGATATGGAAGTAACCTAAGTGCTGCTCGATAAATGAATGGATTCAGAAGTGGTACGCGCGTGCACACACACACACACACTCTCACACACTCTCACACACTCACATACTCACTCTCATTGGAATACTACTTATCCATAAAAAGGAATGAATTCTTGCCATTTGCAACAACATAGATAGACTTCAAGGGTATAAAGCTAAGTGAAATAAGCCCATAAGAGAAAGATAAATAACATATGATTATGTGGAATTTAAGAAAACAAGTGAACAAAGAAAAAAAAAACACCCGAGACTCTTGAATATATAGAACAAAAGGTGGTTGCCCGAGGGTAGATGGGTGCGAGGATGGGTGAAACAGGTGAAGAGGGCTACTAACACGCTTACCTTGATGAGCATTAGGAAATGTATAGAACTGCTGAATCATACTGGACACCCGAAACTAATACAACACTGTGTTAGTTTTAGAAAAGAGATTAGCTTTTCAAAACACATACGCAGAAGACAAAGCAAACAAACATAAAAAAGAAAGCACAGAGCAGTAAGATAAATCCTATGAAACTAGAAAGGATAAAAAATAAAGGTAAAAGGAGACATCATTATAAAAGATGATTAAAAGTCCCAAAGTAAGTTCTTTAAGGGCCAATTTAGACATGCATGTATTCAATAATAGATGTAACATCTTTGGATATAGATTTGACGTTATCTGGTAAAGTTGAGCTTGCACTAATCTACAAATCAATAGCACTACTTTAGGTGTGTACCCTAGAGAAATTCTTGCACAGGGGAATTGAAAACCTGTACAAAATGTTTATATTAACACTGTTCACTATTATGCTAAATGAGATAAATCAGTGAAGGCCAAGTACTGTGTGATATATATGGAATCTAAAAAGGCATTTTGTAAAAACGAAGTAAAATAGTAGTTATCAGGAGATGGCGGTTGATAGATAGGACAAAGTTTAAGGGGATACAACTTGTATCCTTATAAAGAGATGTAATTAAGCCATAGTGATCTGTTGCATATAGTGAATATATACAACAATATTGTACTATAATTCATTAAACTTGCTGAAAGACTAGAACCTAATGATTCTAACCACTAAAAGAAAGGATCATTATGTAAAGTGACAGAGGTGCTAATATTACAATATGTAAATGTACTAAATTATCATTTTATACTCCTTACATTTGTACCATGTTATATGTAAGATACATTTCAGTAATAATGTTTAATAGCAAAACTTTGGAACACCAAAATATTTAAAACATTATACTAATGCAGTGTGCTACATAAATTGTGAAATAAGAATGTAATGAAATATTATCCAACAGTAACACTGAATTGACCATAACTATAAACAGAAATAAGGATAAATATAAAATAGTTTTAGTTACTATGAAAAACAACCTTTGTTATGGAAACTATTGTGAAAGAAAAAGGAAGGAAAGCAGACATTTTAGAATTGTTCATTTGGGGTGAAGGAGGTAGGAAGGGAAGGAGACACAAGTAACACTGATCTTAATGATAAAGTTTGAATTATGTTGAATGATACATTCAGAGGCGCTTATTTGACTGTATGCTTTATAACCTACATGTTACATAAATCCATTTATGTGTTTCATATATATATATATATATAATGCATTATTATTTTTTTAATTTTTAATTTTTTTTATAAACATATATTTTTATCCCCAGGGGTACAGGTCTGTGAATCACCAGGTTTACACACTTCACAGCACTCACCATAGCACATACCCTCCCCGATGTCCATAACCCCACCCCCCTTCTCCCAACCCCCCTCCCCCCAGCAACCCTCAGTTTGTTTTGTGAGATTAAGAGTCACTTATGGTTTGTCTCCCTCCCAATCCCATCTTGTTTCATTGATTCTTCTCCTACCGATTTAAGCCCCCATGTTGCATCTCCACTTCCTCATATCAGGGAGATTTATATGATAGTTGTCTTTCTCCGCTTGACTTATTTCGCTAAGCATGATACCCTCTAGTTCCAGCCATGTTGTCGCAAATGGCAAGATTTCATTTCTTTTGATGGCTGCATAATATTCCATTGTGTATATATACCACAACTTTTTTATCCATTCATCTGTTGATGGACATCTAGGTTCTTTCCATAGTTTGGCTATTGTGGACATTGCTGCTATAAACATTCGGGTGCACGTGCCCCTTTGGATCACTGCGTTTGTATCTTTAGGGTAAATACCCAGTAGTGCAATTGCTGGGTCATAGGGCAGTTCTATTTTCAACATTTTGAGGAACCTCCATGCTGTTTTCCAGAGTGGATGCACCAGCTTGCATTCCCACCAACAGTGTAGGAGGGTTCCCCTTTCTCCGCATCCTCGCCAGCATCTGTCATTTCCTGACTTGTTAATTTTAGCCATTCTGACTGGTGTGAGGTGATACCTCATTGTGGTTTTGATTTGTATTTCCCTGATGCTGAGTGATATGGATATGATTGGCCATCTGGATGTCTTCTTTGCATAAATGTCTGTTCATGTCTTCTGCCCATTTCTTGATTGGATTATTTGTTCTTTGGGTGTTGAGTTTGCTAAGTTCTTTATAGATTTTGGACACTAGCCCTTTATCTGATATGTCATTTGCAAATATCTTCTCCCATTCTGTCAGTTGTCTTTTGGTTTTGTTAACTGTTTCCTTTGCTGTGCAAAAGCTTTTGATCTTGATGAAATCCCAATAGTTCATTTTTGCCCTTGCTTCCCTTGCCTTTGGCGATGTTCCTAGGAAGGTGTTGCTGTGGCTGAGGTCAAAGAGGTTTCTGCCTGTGTTCTCCTCAAGGATTTTGATGGATTCCTTTCTCACATTGAGGTCCTTCATCCATTTTGAGTCTATTTTCATGTGTGGTGTAAGGAAATGGTCCGATTTCATTTTTCTGCACGTGGCTGTCCAATTTTCCCAGCACCATTTATTGAAAAGGCTGTCTTTTTTCCATTGGACATTCTTTCCTGCTTTGTCGAAGATTAGCTGACCAGAGAGTTGAGGGTCTATTTCTGGGCTCTCTATTCTGTTCCATTGATCTATGTATCTGTTTTTGTGCCAGTACCATGCTGTCTTGATGATGACAGCTTTGTAATAGAGCTTGAAGTCCAGAATTGTGATGCCTCCAACTTTGGCTTTCTTTTTCAATATTCCTTTGGCTATTCGAGGTCTTTTCTGGTTCCATATAAATTTTAGGATTATTCGTTCCATTTCTTTGAAAAAGATGAATGGTACTTTGATAGGAATTGTATTAAATGTGTAGCTTGCTTTAGATAGCATAGACATTTTCACAATATTTATTCTTCCAATCCAGGAGCATGGAACATTTTTCCATTTCTTTGTGTCTTCCTCAATTTCTTTCATGAGTTCTTTATAGTTTTCTGAATATAGATTCTTTGCCTCTTTGGCTAGGTTTATTTCTAGGTATCTTATGGTTTTGGGTGCAATTGAAAATGGGATTGACTCCTTAATTTCTCTTTCTTCTGTCTTGTTGTTAGTGTAGAGAAATGCAACTGATTTCTGTGTAATGCATTATTTTTAATGATATGGAAGATCTTTTCTAGTCTATGTCTTATATAAATTATTTCATTTACTTTGCAACAAACTTTTGAGGTAGTTATTGTTGCCCTAACTTTAAAGGTGAGGAAGCTGAGATTTAAACCAACAAATACAGCCATAGGGTGAAAGGCTGGGCTCAGGCCACTACTTTGTAGCTCCAGAGCCCTTCTGTTATTTATCATACTGCCTCTCCCTATCCTGACACTTCACAGAGGGAAGACCAAAGTTGCAGACCCCTTCTCCAATATGGAGTGAGAAGTATTGTGTGTGAACTACCATGGGAAATTGAAAGAAGACTAAGGAGAGAGAAAAAAAAAATGCAGAAATAGACAGTTGAACTGATTATCAAAAGATGGTTAGAAGTTGGAAAAGGTGTTTCAGCCACTGAGAACCATCTCTGTAAAGACAGGAAGAGAAAGAAGCACCTGGAGGGTGTGAGAGTAGTGTGTGACATTGGGTACAGCAGGAACAGGGAAGAATGAAGGTTGATGGAACTGCACTTGTTGGGCATGTAGGTTTATTCAGTTTTGTAAAAGCAGTATGTGATCTCCATTCCCCCTTAAAGCAACATAACAAAAACAACTTGGGTTTTAAAATAAAACAGCTGTATTCCATGACTTTTCTACTGACCTCCTAGATGAATGAGAAACCTCCTTCCTAGAGATGCAGGCTCACCTAGTATGAAAAAGTTTATAAGAAAACATCATTACTGCCTTCAGAACTCCAAAGACCTAGTGAGAAATTAAAGGGAAGATCTCAGACCAAGGAAGGCAGACAGGGTTAGAGTTTCTCACCCCTCTAGAAATAGCATACTAGCCTGATGCTGATGATGGGAAGGACAGATGCAGTCATCCTGTAGTCTAAGAGTCCTCATCAACCTAAGTCCTTGGTGAGTTTACAAGAAGACCGTTCCCCAATGGGTTTTATCAGATGCAAAATCAACTGCAGAGACCAGAAACATGTCCTATTGCTGTGGGGCTGCCTTGTTCCTTCTCCTTTGCGGAACCACATTGCTTTAGTCTTGGCTCTAACTTGATCTGGCATTTGGGCTTGGCTGCCCAGATACATTAAAAGAAGTCAGGTTTCAGAACATGGGTTTCTAAGTTCAAGTGGCCTAGAAATCTTTTAAAATTATATTGTTAAAGCCATGTGCACACTTAGATGACAAGACAAAATCAAACTACTATGCTTTAATATGGGTATAATCAGGTGTTGTTTGTTTTGTTTTGCTTTTGTGTCTAATGCCAAGAGTTTACAACTCTTTTAGTAGTTGTGATTTGTGTTGGGGCAGAGATTGGGAGAAGAAAGCTGGTGCTCAAATTATCTTTACAGAAGGTAATGACCAGAGATGCTCTTAGCAAGACAGCTACCTTGGACAAATGAATCTCCCCTAGGCTGTTTATTCACTTATAAAAATGAAGTATTTGTATTGCAGTGCTTAGTAATAGGAATTGAATAAGAAAATATCTAAATCCAACTTGCTTAGCAACCATTGTGTTCTAAATAGAATAGGGCCCGAACAACCAATGAATCAAAGAAGAAATTAAAGGAGAAATGAAAAGTATCTTGAGACAAATGAAAATGGAAATGCAACATACCAAAATTTATGGAGGCAGTAAAAGGTGTTAAAGAGGGAAGTTCATAGCAATAAATGCCTATATTAAGAACCAAGAAAAATTTCAGATAAACAACTGAACTATACACCTTAAGAACTAGAGCAATAGCAAACTAAGCCCAATGTTAGCAGAAGGTAGGCAGTAAATATTAGAGCAGAAATAAAGACAATAGAGAACAGGAAAACAATAGAAAACATTAATACAATTAGGAGTTGGTTTCTTTGAAAAAAGGAACAAAATTAACAAACCATTAACTAGAATAACCCAAGAAAATGGGAGGACCCAAATCAACAAAATTATAAATGAAAAAGGAGACATTACAACTGATACCAAAAAAATTCAAGGGATCTTAAGAACATGAGGTCATTAGAACATAGTATCATAAGAATAATTATACATCAATAAACAAGACAACCTAGAAGAAATGGAAAGATTCTTAGAAATATACATTTCCTACCTAGACTGTAACAGAAAGAAGTAGAAAATCTGAACAAACCAATTACTATTAAGGAGATTGAATCAGTAATCAAAAATCTCCCAATACAGAAAAACCCAGGACTGATGACTAAACTGATGAGTTTTACCGAAATTTAAAGAATGGTGGTCTTTCTCAATCTTTTACAAAATACTGAAGAGGAAGGAACATTCTAACTTATTTTGTGAGGTTAGCCTTACCATAATACCAAAGACAGAAATGATAGAAAACCTGAAAAAGCCCAAAAACTATAGGCCAGTATCCCTGATGAATACAGATGAAAAAATTCTTAGTAAAATATTAGCAAACTGAATTCAGCAGTATATTAAAAAAGATCACTTGTAATGATTAGATGGGATTTCTCCCTGGGATGCAAGGATGGTTTAAAAAATTTAATTTGATGCATCACATTAATAAAATGAAAGAAAAAAGATCATATGTCATCTCAGTAGTCACAGAGAAAGCATTTGACAAAATTCAACATTTATTCATGATTTAAAAAAAATCCAAAAGATAAAAACATTCAATGCCTTAATTAGGTACAGAAAGAACATACCTCAGTCAATAAAGACCATATGTGACAAGCTCACAACTAACATCATAGTCAATGGTGAAAGTTTGAAAGCCTTTCCTATAAGATCAGGAACAAGACAACAGTGCCAGCCCTCACTCCTATTCAATACAGTACTGGAATTCATAACCAGAGCAATCAGGCAACAGAAGGAAACAAAACACATTAAACTTGGAAAAGAAAAAGTAAGATTGTCTCTATTTGCAGATTAAATTATTTTATGTACAGAAAATCCTAAGGACTCCTCCAAAAAACTGTTGTGTCCAATCCACAACTTTAATAAAGTTGCAGGATACAAAATTAACATGTAAAAATCAGTAGCATATCTTTATCCTAGAATGAATTATATGAAAAGGTAATAAAGAGAATAATTCAATTTACAAAGCACCAAAAGCAATAAAATACTTAAGAATAAATTTAACAGAGGAGGTGAAAGCTCTCAGAAAACTGAAGACCACAAGAAATTCCGATAAAATAAATCAAAGATTACAGAAATAAGTAGAAAGGTATCCCATGTTCATGGACTAGAAGAAATAACATTTTTAAAATGACCATACTACCCAAAGCCATCTATAAATTCAGTGTAATCCCTATTAAGATCCCAATGGCAGTATTTTTAGAGGAGAAAAAATGATCCTAAAATATATACAGAACCACAAAAGACCCCAAATAGCTAAAGCAATCCTAAGAAGAATAATGTGGGAAGCATCACACTTCCTGATTTCAAACCATATTATAAAGCTGTAGTAATCAAAAACAGTATGGTACTGGTATAAAAACACATATGAACCAACGGAACAGAAAGGAGAGCCCAGAAATAAACTCATGCATGTATGATTACATGATAGTTGACAGAGAAGCCAAGAATACTCAATGGAGAAAAGATAATCTGTTCAGTAAATTATGCTGGGAAAATTGGATATTCATATGTACAAGAATGAAAATAGACCTTTGTCTTACACCACTCACAATTTTTGAAATGGCTTAAAGACCTAAACGTAAGCCCTGAAACAATGAAACTGGAAGAAAACAGGGAAAAAGCTCCTTGACCTAAAGCACAAGCAACAAAATTAAATATAAACAAGTAAGACTACATCAAACTGAAAAGCTTCTGCTCAGGAAAAACAAAGTTAACAAAATGAAAAGCTGTTTAATCTACAGAATGAGAAAAAAATATTCCAAATCATAAATAAGGGGTTAATATCCAAATAAAGAACTTACACAACTCAAAAGCAAAAGCAAACAAAAAAAGAACAACAACAAAACCCCCAATAATCTAAATAAAACTGAGCAAAAGGCCTGAGAGGACATTGCTCCAAAGAAAATACACAAGTGATCAATAGGTATGTGAAAAGATGATCAACATCACTAATTACTAGGAAATGCAAATCAAAACCACAACATATATATCACTTAGATTATCTAGATACCATTAGGATATCTGGCATGTGAAAGAAAAGAGATTAAAAAATGGTAGCAAAGTTATAGAGAGAAAAGAGCCCTTGAGCACTGTTAGGGGGATTGTAAACTGCTACAGCCACTTACAAAAACAGTATGGAGGTTCCTCAAAAAATTAAAAACGTAACTATCATATGATCCAGCAATTCTATTTCTGGGAATATATTTGAAGAAAATGAAAACACTATAAAGAGATGTCTGCACCCCCCTATATTGATAGCAGCATCATTTATAATAGCAAGGACCTGGAAGTGTCCACCAAAAGATGAATGGGTAAGAAAATGTGCCACATCTATACAATGGAATGTTATTCAGCCATAAAAAGGGAAGAAATCCTGCCATTTGTGACTAGAGAGCATTATGCTAAATGAAATAAATCAGACAGAAAAAGACAAATACTGTATGATCTCAGTTATATGTGGAATCTAAAAACAAAACAAAATAAACAGGCAAACTCAGAGAAAAAGAGGTCGTATTTGTGGTTACCAGATACGGGTAGAGGGAGAGGGAACTGGATAAAGATGGTCAAAGGTACAAACTTTCAGTTACAAAATATGTAATTACTAGAGAAAAAATAAACAACATGATAGCTTTACTCAACACTGCTGTATGGTATATAAAAAATGTTGAGAGTAAATCCTGAAAGTTTTCATCACAAGGAAAAATTTTACTCTTTGTATCTATATGAGATGATGGATATTAATTAAACTTTTATAGTGATCATTTCATAATATATATGTCAAATAATTTTGCTATACACCTTAAACTTATAAAGTTCTATATGTCAATTAATCTTATGATTATAAAAAAATGAATGACAAAATTGTAAAAATTAAAATATGACTGGGAAAAAATTAAAATATTAAGACTATTTTCCTTTACTATACATCTTACATTGAAAAGAAAAAGAATTGATAAAATGAGAAATAAGTTAGTCATGCATTTTGGGAAAGATCTGATTTTCTTTCCCCTCAAATTGAACTTCAAAAAGGAAATTTGTTGATCTTTGTAAATAAAATTGAATAGCACAGCCTGGGAACTATACTCGAGAGCTATGGAGGGATAAACAACAATTGATGACAAGGATTGTGTAGGATGGTATCAATTTGTAATGGAGTCAGTCATCATTTGTGTCCTCTTACCTAGAGAATTAGAGTAGAAGTGGATAAAATATAGAACAAATGGTACTATGTTCTCTGGCTTAGAGGTTGTCATAGCCTGTGTAACAGAGGTGTAAAAGAAGAGGGAATCTGTTGTCAGTGAGTGTATCATTTTATTCGCACATCAGGTTGTATAAGCTAGGTCAGGAGCAAATAACAATTGGGAAGAGCATCAAGGGTGGGGGGGGGGGCGAGGTACAGGACAACCAAAAGTTGGAGTTGAGCAAGATTAGAGTAAGAACTCCAGTTCAGATGTGTTGAATACATTGGTGGTAGATATTTGCATGTTACGCTTTTCTTTTGTTTTTCTAAATGGGAAAATTCGAGGTGTGGCCATTTAAATGGACTCCAAAGAAAGGACTAAAAGTCTTTGGGAGTTCAGACAAAGGAGTAGAATGCTGATAGGAACAGAGCTGTGTTAAGTGACAAGGCAGCCACCTCTTTCTGACATGGACTAATAGAAGAGCTGATGGGGACGGGGGTGGGAGCTAGAAAATGAGTAATTTTCACCCAGAAGGGTTTTGAGTAAAATAGTGTAATACTACTCAAGAAAAGTCCAGTTTCATTCAATGAAGGTTTTGAGTGGAGGTAAATGCCCTGAGAAACGTATTGAGAATTCAAGGGAGTCTGACCTTAGAAAAGGCTCTGGGAGGCAAGGACTCAGGGGTTTATAGATGTGTGTTAGCAAGGTGGAGCAGGACCAAGGGCAGGATATAGGTCCAAGAGGAGATGAGTACAGTGGAGAGAACAGCAGCAGCTCAGACGTTGGAGGCCTGCCTGGCGAGGAGGGGATTATGCTGTAGTTTACAATACACTTCAGATACATGTTTTATATTATTTGGTACATAATAGGAAGGAGATGTTGCTGATAGGAAGGGAGAGCTATGAAATTGAGTTCCACATAGCTTACAAGAATTATGGGGTGAATTATCTTCTCTTATCCCTAAGAGAATGTACCAGATTGTGCTTCTGTAAATGTAAAATCCTAGATGACATAAAGGCTGAAGCTCATAGTAGAAGATTTTGTTTTGTTTGTTTTCAGTTGTTTCTCAGAGGGGAAAGTAATAGAAATGAGGGAGGTTCAGGATGTATAGATATTTTAAAATTCAGAAGGAAGTTCATGGAGCTTCCTCATATGAAATTAGGTAATCATAAGAACAAAAAGCAACTGAAATATATTGTAGGGTATGGGTCATGGGAATGCAGAAGAAGAGTTTGATATGTGTGACAGGAGTTAGAAAAATAAAAATCACAGAAGTCTGAATAATGATTTTAGAAAGCATTTCTTTTAAAATTGCATTAGTAAATGCTTCATTTTTAGAAGATAGCATCACAAAAATTACCTGTCTTTCCTGTGACAGTAGTCCCAAAACTCCACAATGATTAAAGAACACTTTCTGTAGACCCTCAAGTGACCTCATTTGAGTGTCCCATGACTTTGTACAAGGAACATAGAGTACGTGACAACTTGTAAGGTACTTACCTTTTCCCCTTTTAATATCACATTGAATATGGCATTTCTGACAGATGCTTTAGGTGAAATTTCTCTCCAAAGCAAGTAAGAACAAAGACATAAATAGAAGAATCTGAGGAACAAAGTTATACATTTTCCACCACTAGGGAAGAAAACCAAAAAGCATACCTGATATTTTATTTCCCTGGTACAAGCAGAAATACTCATATTATAGGAAAACAGTAATATTATGTTTTGTTTACTTCTGTCCATACTGCATACACAGGACAAAGAACATAGTAGTCCTCCATATTTTCTAGTCAATCTGTAGAAACAGCACAGAAAATTACATTCAGAGTTGTGTGCATGAAGCCTATAACACTGACCAGATACAATGTGCAAACAAGGGTAATGTCATAGCCTTCAAAGTCTGCAGAGTGCCGCAGCACTAAACAGCTGCTGTCCAACTCTGTGGTGCTGAATTACAGGGACGTCAATCAGTGGAGTAGGAGTTTTAAGTAAAATATAACTCGGTATGCATCTCTAAGTATAAATGTATACACAGCTGAATGTACTAATTTACTAAACTCAATTGGAAAAATATTTAAAAGTTGATTAATCATTTTGAGAAATATTTTAGAAAACTAGACCACATTTTAAATTTCCTCTCTACTCTGGAACTTCCAGTCTTTGCTCAAATTATACGACTTATTGAAGATGGTCTCTGACTCCCAGAAGTATCTGTATCCCAGGAGTATTCACTTCACTGCCTGGTATATCACCTATCACAGATAGAGCTGTGTGACTCTCTTCCAGTGTCCTAGAAACAAAAAGAACATTTCATTTTGGCCATTCATTATGGTTCAGAAAAGAGGAGGAGGATTAGCCTTCCTAGTTATATCATGGTATAAGACAATCTAAAGGTGTCATTTCTTATGTAATTGATTATTTCATTTATGTTGGTCTAGGATAAGTTCTTGGGAAGCTGGTGTACAAATATCAAGCATCAAACCATGTTTTCTTGGTGTGCTCATAAGGCTTATAGGAACATCTTTAATATAGTTTTCTATCTTCTGTCACTAGAGCTTTATTACAAAATGCTTCTCAAAACAATTGGTTGTATTACAGTATTTTGATTATGAGAATGTCAGAGTAGGATATTTTTATCAGTAGTTCTTTAGATCACTATCATATATTATCTGCATATCATTTCCATAGCGGCGAATACTCACTGTGGCATTAGCGTCATGGTGGTGTTGGCCTGAGGGCTGAACATATTGATATACATTCTGGTCATGATGATTTCTAAAGAAAAAAAATTGATTATAATCAGTTTGCATAAATCACCATAAGCAGTGATGTGCCCATCACCTTGTCAGCTAGTTTGCAGCATTCAGTTGGCTGGCAAACTGGAGACTTTATGGAGCATTAAACTATGTCAGTATTAGCCAGATTAAATTCACCGTAACATTATACTTACATAAAGTGCTTTGTGAAAGAGATATGAAAAAATGTTAACTGATCTCAGAAGACAGAAAAATGATTGTGATATAATACTTGGGCTGAATATTATCAGTTTCCTGCTGTAAGCCCATTATGATTTCTAAAGTACTATATTCAAGTGATGAGAACAAAAACAATCAGGACTTTATAACCTGGAAGATTTAAAGATATACAAATCTGATACAATGTTCTAGATGAGAAAAAACAGGAGGGGAAAAAAAAGGATATAAAATGACTCACTCTGAACATTCTAGAACCAGAGTCAGGATGGTAAGAGAGTTGAGGGTACTGTTGCAGTTGACCTTTGGATTTTATAGATAAAACCGAAAATCTCCAGAGAAAGTGTCTAGCCTAAGGCAGCTAGAAAATGACGGGTACTTAACTCCTAATACAGTGTATTTGCAAATTAAATTTAATTCAGGGAATAAGCTGAAAACAAATTTCCATAAAATTTGCATGAAAGTTAAAAGTTAAATACTATACAAGCCTGATACCATATCCTGAAGTTTTGAAAGAAAGGGGTCCTGTGTAGAGGCAAAAGTCCATGCACTTGTCAGGCTTAGGTCACAGAATCCATGAACTCAGAGGCACAGGAGTGGAGGCCATGGACTGTTCTTCTGGTGGGCTGTGGGGAGAGGCTTAGTTTTAGTGCAAGGAGACAGTCACGTCTCTAACAATTTGATATCCTGGAGGTTTGTCCGGTCTTGGTGGAAGACATTTATCTATAAGACAGTGAAAAATACTATTTCTGGAGGGGAAAAGAACAATCCAGTCAATTCTAGGTTTTCTGTTTCTTCTTTCATTTTATTTATTTATTTATTTATTTGCCTTTAGATGTCTAGCCATCTCAGAAGAGCTCTGTATTTCCAAACCCTTAAGGAATTGACAGTTTGCCAAATCTTACACATTTCTTAGCCCCACCTAAACAACACTACAACCCATAGAAAAGTGTAAACAAGTTAACAATAATATGGTGATTCTTTTTTTTAAAAAGCAAACTGATCCTGTTCTTGCCAGTTAGTAAGCTAGGCTGAGGAGGATGTGTTGCTAGCATTTTTGGGGGTGGAACAGAGGTATGTTTGTTTGAGATTGAAACATGATTACATTATATAAACGTGATTAACAAAAATATTAATTTGCAAATGACCCAAAATTTGAGAATTTTTTAAAAGATTTTATTTGATATAGAGAGGGAGAGCAAGCACAAGCAGCGGTACCTGACGAGGGAGAGGGAGAAGCAGTCTTCCCATGGGACAGGGAGTCCGATATGGAGCGTTATTCCAGGTCCCTGGGATCATTACCCGAGCTGAAGACAGATGGTAACCTAACCCACCCAGGTGCCCCTGAGATTTTGTTTTATACATACGTATGAAGAAGGAAATGTTTAATTAGAAATTGAAAAAAAAAAAAAGAACTCAATAGTACTTTGATCGGAACTACATTTCTCTAAACTGACCAAAGCACAGAAGAATCCACATGTTTCCCTGCTCTCACTGTTCCTTTCCCTCAGTGCTTGGTAACATTTTACTCTACCTTCCGGTGGAGTCTGAGCTTGGCTTTCACTCCCCATACTCTCCCGGCAAGAGATGGCTCTTGTCTTTTTCAAGCTCCTCCTCCTTTCATGGAAGCCTGTCCAGCATTGGATTACATGTTCTTCCCTGTGAAAGTTTCACCTCCTCTTCCTGTATTCTGAGTCAGCAGGGCATGCTGTGGCCTGTGACACCCTCAGCATGAGTGTTACTGGGAAACTTGGTGGAAATGCAGACTCTCCGGCCTCACCGCAGACCCACTGAATCAGAACCCCTGGGGTAGAGCCCAGGAATCTGTGTTTTAACCAGCCCTCCATGGGGCCCTAAAGCAGACCAGCATTTGAGAACCACAGTTGTCGCATATTCCATCTTTTAAAGAATCACACCGCGGCCCTAGGCTTCCCTTTCTCTTAACTGTTAAGCTCCTCAGAGTTCTTGTTTTCCTTTCCTTACTGTATTTGATTTTCAACCCACCAGTTTTAATCAGTGTCATTTTGCATCTTGAGAAATTACACGTTTGGATGGATCTTAGTGGTGCCAAATAACTGCTGTTGGAAGCCAAGAATGGAGCTGTGATTTGTGGTTTGCTAGATTCTTCTCTCCAGCTCTGTTTGAGCACGGTGGACCTGTCGCACTGGTCTGACTCAAAACCAGTCCAGAGGGGTAAAGTAATACTTCGTGTAGGCTTGCTGTTTTCTTGGTCTTCCAACACATCATCAGGGATCTTGGAGAAGTACTGAGCAGTGATAACAGCCTAGCAGCCTGAGTTGAGAACACGGCTCCTTCACTGTGGACAGTAACAAATATTAAGATTCAGACTCCTCAGAATATATGATTATTCATGTTTATATTTCCTCTTTGAAACCTTGCAAAACCCAATGAAGTATGTTTAATCCCAATTTTTTAAACAAAGAAGTTCAAGTTTCCAGCTGCAGCAGAACTTGTCCAAGTTCATATGACTAAAAGTTGGCAGGAGCTGGATTTAAAACCAAGGTCTAAGTCCACAGAACAGGCTGCTATGGATACTGGCTGGGAAAAGCTGTTGAGTAGATTCAACCATTTGCATGTTTGTTAGTTTAACTTTTTTTGTGAAGTCTTTGCCTTCTGAGGGGCCCTGGGCTGGATGCTGGCAACACAGGGAAAGTAGACATGGTCCTCAAGGACTCTCATCCTAGTGGAGCGACAGAGAACTTAACCATTTCAATTGGTTTCTTTAAGAGCCATGGTTTAGAGTCACCTAGGGTCCTGAGCGAGCGTGGAGACCGTGCAGGGTATGAAGCCCTCCTAGGGACAGGGACTTTAGAATTAGAACAACAAGAGTCAGCTAGGAAACTTCACAGAGAGAGAACATGGGGAAGGATAGTTCAGGTCAAAGGAATTGCATGTGCATGGGAAGGAGGCTGGTGAAGCTCGGCATATGCCACACGCTTCAAGTTTGGTGTGGCTGAGGGACCGTGAATGGAGAAACAAGCAAGACAAGAGGCAAGACCACAAGGACCTTGATGCCCTGGCAGGGTTGGAATCTGTGTAGAAGGCAAGAGGGGAGACTCGGGATAATCGTAAGCAAAAGAACGAGACTTACCAAGACCATGCTGCTGTAGTGTGGAGAATGGATCTGAAACCTAGAAGGAAGGAATGCCCAGCACCACCCTGTACTCTGACATTTTCTGAGTCAGCTATCTGAATTCTAATTGCAATGGGCTAAATTGTGTCACCCCAGAGTTCATACTGGAGGGAAGTTGAGCTTGCTTCACCGTGTGTCTCAGGGCTGTATTTAAAGATAGGATCTTTAAAGAGGTAGTTAAATTAAAATGAGATCTTGTGCATTGGCCCTAATCCAGTAAGACTGGAGTCCTTCCAAAGAAAGATTAGGACAGACGGATGTGACTGAAGACTATGTGAAGACACAGGGAGAAGATGGCAGTCTACAAGCCAAGGAGACGGACAGAAGAAATCAACCCTGCTGACACCTTCATTCAGACTTCTCACCTCAAGAACTATAAGAAAAGTTTTTGTTGTTTAAGCCACCTGGTCTGTGATACTTCATTATGGCATCCCAAATAAACTAATATGCTAATTTTAAATCTCCTGTATTTTAAAATGCAGCTATGAGGGGCACCTGGGTGGCTCAGTGGGTTAAAGCCTCTGCCTTCGGCTCAGGTCACCATCTCAGGGTCCTGGGATCGAGCCCTACATCCGGCTCTCTGCTCAGCAGGGAGCCTGCTTCCTCCTCTCTCTCTCTGCCTGCCTCTCTGCCTCCTTGTGATCTCTGTCTGTCAAATAAATAAATAAAATTTTTTAAAAATGCAGCTATGAATTAAAACAATGGCATGCCGGGAAATTCCTCCTTAGATAACACCAGGCCCACGGAGCGAATGTGTGCTGAATTTGCGAAAAGTCAGACGTCAGCTGGGAATAGTAATTCCAGGGTCACGTTTTCTTTTTATACCTCGGTAAGGGGGACCAAGAGCAACAACAAGGACTTCCCCCCTTTGCCACAGACCTGTCTGTGGGGGGATGAATTAGGAGGACAGAAGCCTTAGGATGAGGGAACACTGCATTAAACCCAGTGTAATCTTCAGTCCAAACCACAGGGAGTGGAGGGTGCAAACATGCGCCCCTGCCTGAATACACAGGAATAAAACCCCTCTTGAGCAGTCCTGATAGTCTTTCATGCCCACTTGAGAATCGGTCGTCTGGAACCAGTCAGCCCTGCAGCTACCGTCTCTGTCACTTGCCTGCAGTCTCACAGATTACAGAAGGGATCAGGTTGGAAGGAGCAGCTGCTGGATGACGTGGGGAATATACAGCTGACGGGACGCCAGAAAGGGTCCTGAGACCCAGTGGAGACCCAGTGGAGTGGAAAGGGCCATGCTCGTCTTCATGGATTCTTGTTGTCGGTAACCTGTGCGTTATCCATATTACTCGTGTACAGAGAAGCAAGGCAAGAAGGGGCCAAGAAAGCAGCATTTTACCCTCGTCTAAACTGCTTTCAGGAAACCAATTAAGCATCCTTCTCAGATTTAGGATGTCCAATAATACTCTACAGGAATATGTGATATTTGTGATTAAGTGATTTTTGTACTGCATGTATTTTCACTCAACATTTAAACATAATATTTAAGAATATTGTAACATTCACTTTAATATTGCTGTATTAGGTTCTAAAATAATTATATTAACTATATATAGTTTCTGAAGTCATTAAAGTAATGCAGTACAGTTGAACAATACCGGGGTTAGGGGCACCAACATCTCACTTAGTTGAAAATCCCCATAAAACTTTTGACTCCCCCCAAAACACAACTACTAGTGCCTGCTGTTGACTGGAAGCCTTACTGATCCATAAAACATCAATAAATTTTTGTTTCAGTTAGACCTAAGACTCTGAGTCATTCTCCTTCATCAAGGAAAAATGCTTTAGATTCATTATAATGGCCTCACTACAACAAGAAACCACAATGATACGGTTTTGAAAGATATAAGAGTTGAAATAAACAAATAGGTGGTCCTGGTTAACCAGAACTGAGCCAGAATCTAACTAGAAAGATCAGCTGTCTGCAATGATAACCTCTCACTAACTAATCAAGGTTTTAGCATCATGCAGTGAGGTAAGGTCAAACACTATACAGGTTTTCCTCCTGGAAACAGAATAAGGACCATTAATCTCTATACTTAAGAGTATTAAAATTCCACAGCATGTAGCCCCATGCAAATAAATCCAACTGGAAGCATAGACATTAAGAAAGGCAAAACTTTCATTTTCAGGTAATACACTATGAAAGCTAAAATAGTATTCTATGTTTCAAACTGGTTTAGTAATTATTCAAACACATAACAATCTCCTGCTGATTTTTAAATGGATTATTTTGTACATTATGTGCTTTTGCTCCAGTTAGGGCCATTTCTACATTTTGATTGAATAGGGTTGTATGTGTGTGTGTGTGTGTGTGTTTTCCCTCAGGGTGGATTTTTTTTTTTTTCCCCCACTGTTAGCTAGAGTTCCTTGGAGATTGTGGGTGAATGCTGAGATTCTTTAGAGAAATGAAGTTTCTTAAAACTATGCTGGCATGCTTCCTCAAGGGGAACAGAAATTACACTAAGATCTAGGAAAAACTGACTACTTTTGAGGAGTCAGAAAATTAGTTGCAGATTTCTTTTTAAAAAACATTCTGTTTCATTATCTCAGGAATTGTGGAATTAGTTACAGATGGTTGTCTCATTTTTAATTTGAAGGAGGGGATTTGTGTGAGAATTAATATAAACAAATGCTAACAGGGCTGGTTATGCTTATGAGGAGTGAGTTAATCAGCCTCAACCACACTCAGGAGAACAGTGCTAAAAAGACTGTGGGATGACAGCAGGATGGGCCCCGGGCACAACGTGAAGCACACAGAGTTGGTTTTGGAGCCATCAACTTCCCTCTCTCGAGATCCTTTTCTTACCCTTGTGCCTGTGTTTCTTCCCCTCCAGCATCCCGTGTATTCTTTACCACCTGCTTCTTTCCCCCCATTTCCCTTGGTAGCACAAGTTCTCAAGAAGAAAAGGTTTACATGAAAGCTTCTTACAACTTGGATCTACAAATAGATCAATGTCAGGAACCATGAGAGGGCTGGGATTGTACTCTGCTTACAAGCTAACAAGGTAGTCTGCCACATGGATGCTGGCAGAAGACTCAGCTTCTGGTCAGAGGACTATTTACTACACACAGCGATAGCAGTGGCCATTTGCACAGGTCCCTTGAGCCCTAATTTCTGGGTGGTACCGTGAAGGCCAGGGGAGGATTTTCCACACAATGGAGTATATGTCACGGAAGAGTCCCCAAGTTTAGGAAATCCCAGTCCTTAATGAAGGACTCCAACCAAACCTTTCCAAAATTGTTCCAAAATAATCTTTGTTCTAAAGGGCAGCAAGCACCCATACCCTTTACCACCACCTCTGTCTTCTAAGACTGTTCACTAAACAGTCTGGAAAATAAAATCCAAAACAAAAAGCAGTCAGTGTTCTTCTTATAGGAAGGACAGAAGCAACAGACTCATGTTGAGTATGTCCCATGTCCTGTCTATGTGGTGGGTCTTCTTAGGAATCTAGGATCAAAATGGAAACTCAGTCAAGCACACCCAATAAAATTATTCCAGATATGTAGGGAAAAGAAAAAAATTCATAGGATTAATTTTTGTAAATAAAATATAAAGCTCTAAAAAATCTTGAATGGTATAAATGCTTTCAATCACGTGATTGAAGTATTCTCAACTGAGGGTTACATTAGTGTTTTGGTATTTACATATTTGGAAAAGCAAGATGGGCCTAAAAAAAAAATACACAAACACTGACTTCAAGCCTGATTCTCTAACGGAGATTAATGCCTAAAGCTAGTATAATTTCAGTCATGAGCCAGGATATGTGACTGTGTTTTTAAGGTCCAAGTCTTTCTCTTCCCTGAATAGCTTCTCTTGGTTCCTTCAGAGAACTTTAATCTTTAGCAGGTACATTCTCAGTGTAGAACATAAATAAATTATCCCTGTGCGCGAGTCACCAGTTCTGTTAATTTCTGGTATTTCATATACATAAATCTGCACTGAATAAGATACTAGGATGATGACATGATAAAGTGTTTCTTTTTACTTTTTTTAAAATCTTATGACCATTTAAAAAAAATTCCTAGTTATGTATATCATATTCCTCAAACATTTAACCTTTGTTTCTGCTGTCACAGTGTCTAAAGAAATCTTAACAACACATTCTGTGTGGATCATGGTTAGAAACAACCTTCCTCGATGCACAGGGAAGGAATCAGAGAATCAGATCTCAGCACCTTTTGACATCCTCAGCAGCACTATCGCAGAAAAGTTGGAAGATAAATGTGGCAAATTTCACTAGCCACACTAATTTTAGGAATGGGGTGTAGGGGACAGAGATCAATGCAGAGCAGAATGTGCAATGTCTACATATTATCACAGTTCAGGATATAAATACAGTGTTGTGTTTTAAAGATATTTTGTTTTTTATTTTGTAAAGGGAAAGAGATGGTGAGATTAAAAAGTATAATACATGCCATGTAATCTATTAGAAGAGGAGAGAATTCCAAGAAAATATTTCCCTTATAGCAAAACCTAGAAAATGTAGTAGCAAAAAAGTAGCAAGACGCAATGATGTAGATGTTACACAACAGTTAAACTCTATATTCAACGCTACTGTATTTGTACCCAGCTAATTTCTAACCATAGATACTTAGAAGAATGAAAATATTAATACATAGTAACATATTTACTGTATATTTACTGTTTTTTAGTTTGAATTGAATGATTTTAAAAAGGAAAAATGAAATTCTTGAAAGCAATGAAATCAATTAAGATATTTTTTTGTTTAAAGGAAAAAAAAAGTTCATATGCTAGAGCAAAGTAAAATGGACTAGTTTAACTTCTACTTCATATAAGGGTACACAAAAGAGAAGTATGATAAGCAATAATGAGTAGGATCCGTTTCACAATTAAATGGCTCTCCAGATGGGAAGCCAAATGAAATACCAGACACCATCATTCTACATCAATAGGCAAGACCTCCAGGGCTGACATCCCATATTAGATTTCTTAACTTCTTTAATATGCAGTTTATCTCCTCAAAATGCTAAATGTATTTGCAAGTATCCTTTAAACTAGTTCACGCTAATTAAATAGCTATTGTTTATCAACTGCAAAATTTATCTAATAGAATATCACAGAAGTTTGCAGTATGTGTATATTCAAGTGGATGGTTCAGTAGGAAATCTTGGGCCAATATGTTCAGGTTGTCATTTGGGAACAGGGCTACAAACAACTCAGCTCACAGGCAAGATGAATATTTTGACTTCAGTAATTTGAATTTTCTTGGTGAAAAACAGTCTAAGGACTTTACCTTTTAACTTTGTAAGATAAATTCTGCTTATCCAAATGCTCACAAGCAGTGAAGTCTACTGTCATGTAGCACATAGAGGATGTTAAAATTTATATGAGCCCCCCCAAAAGAATTAAAATAAATGAATGTTTAATTAAATGGAGAGGAAAAATGTTAAGGTAACAGGGGAAAGCAATAAAGGCAGAAATCAATGAATAAAAAGCAAAAAAGAATCTCAGAAAATAGTCCAACATCTGGCTAGCTTGATTTAAAAATGATGAAATCCAAATACCCAAAAATATAATAAAAGAGCATGCAATCTAAAATAGTAAAGAAAAATGAGACAGATTTTAACACAAGAGAAGGTGAAAACAAACAAGATTAGCATGTATGATTCTAAAAAAAAACCCTGAAAGATAATGATACAAATTATTTTGAAGGGAATATGGATTTCTAGAATAGAGTAAAAAAATAGATGAAAGTAAACTCTCAAACTGTTTAATAGCCATCGATCCAAAATATTGAGTCCCTCCCAGAGATATTAGGGTAAACGCTGAGAGTTAAATGGTAAGCTTTGTCTGTCTTTCAAGGAAAAGATCAATCTTTTACTACATACAACTTTCTAGACCATAGAAAAACATGGAATATTCATACTTATATTCAAATACACCATCACTGATTCCTATGTTTGATAAAAATTGTCTGCTGGGGTGCCTGGGTGGCTCAGTGAGGTAGTCTGCTGACTTCTGCTGGGGTCGTGATCTTGGGGTCCTGGGATCGAGTCCTGCATTGGGCTCTCAGTTCAGCAGAGAGCCTGTTTCCCTCTCCCTCTCTCTCTGCCTGCCTCTCTTACTACTTGTGATCTCTGTCAAATAAATAAATAAAACCTTAAAAAAAAAAATTGTCTACCAAACTTCAAGCCAAATTCATTTACAGCAAGTGCAAAGATGTAATAGGAAAGAAAATTAACTTGTGCTGTGCAGGAATAAAACACATTACACAAATAGGTAATAATAATAATTCATGTAATATTTACATGGATACAAAAAGTTATTTGAGAAATTGAATACCCATGCCTGATTAAAATTGTTAGTAACCTAGGAGTGAATATTTTATTGTTCAACATGGATAAAGAATATGAAATCTCAATTCAATAACTAATGTACATCAAACTACAATTGAAATAAAAACTTGAAACAAATAAACAAAATAACTAATGGATATCAAATGGTAAAAGAGATATTTCCAAGTTGAGAGCAAGAACTCTATAACTAATAATTAGAAATTCTGGAATTTTTAGCCAATGCAATTAGAAAAGAAAAAGGGAAAAAAATGTAGCTAAAATTACTAGAAAGGCAAAAGTATAATTTTTATTTTTAATACTGTTATAATTGCCTAGTGAGAGAAATCATGAGAGTAATCCTAACATTTTTCCAAAACAATGCTATTTTATATTCACATATACATATAAATTCCTCATATAATTTAAAATTGCATTTTTATAAAGTATGTACTGTAAAGTGTTTGATTTTGCATTTATGTTATCACTGGTATCAAGATATTATATACAAATAATTAGACAACAGAAGTAGAATTTATAAATTATATAGAAACTCAAATACGTGTATAAACACACACAGATCACATATAGATTTCTTAGCTGCAATGATTTATCAAGAGTTTTCCTCCTGAGCTCTCTACTGCTACTAATTATCAGCTAGAATAAAAGGCAACAAAAGATTATTCATAAAAGCACAACATCATAAACTAAATCTGAAAATAAATGCAATATGTTGAAGATGTGAGAATATATGGGAAGAAAGACTTCGTATTCCTAAAGGAGATAAAAGATGGCTTAAAAAATTAAAGAGAAATGTGTTGTCATAGAAGTATATACTATAAGCTCTTCTCTTTCCATAAAATAAAGTATAATTTAATTTGTATAAAAATACCAAAAATATTTTTGAAGCTGAGTTGATTCAGTAGTTAATATGAAAGAATAATCAAGATTATTCTGAAAGAAAAAAAAATAATTTGTACGAATACACATTAAAACATTTAAATATGCAATCAGTATTACAGTGGGAATTGAAATAAAAATGGGAAATTATCACTGGACCAATTTAGAGTCTAAAACTATATATAAACGCTGCTTTTAAATCAAAGGGGATGAAACTAATTATTCAATGTATAATCTTGGAATTTTTGCTATCACAGTAAATTAAATTTAGATTCTTCACTCAGTTTTCTAAAATATAAACCAAGTAACTCAAAGATACATTTATAAAGAATTAAAAAAATAAACTTAATAAATATTTGTTATCTCAGTTTGAAGAAGTAAATTTTATATGAAACAAATAGAAGTCATAAAAGGAATAGTTTGGAAACACAAAATCTTTTAAATGACATTTTAAATTTTAAAAAGTTTTTAAAAACCCACAAATCAGTGTCTCTCACTTTTCATGTGCTTGTGTTTATGACATGTAGTCCTAATTTTATAAATAATGTAATATAACATGTTGGTTCATTAATTGTAACAAAGGTGCCATACTAAGGTAAGATGTTAAAAGAAGAAATGGGATGCAGAATATACATAAATCTAAAACTTCTAAAATAAAAAGTTATTTTTAAAAATGGAAAATGTTAAGACCAAATTATTTTTTAGAAATAGAAATTGCTGAAGAAAATATTCATCTCTTCACTATGAAGAGAATACACAAATATGTTGCCATATTTTAACATATTAAACTAACCCAACCTTTTTAACAATGGTATACAGTGATGTTCATATGATTTCGTGTGTTGTAGTGCTAAGGATACTACCACACATTTTCCAGAAATCCCTTTGGTGACATACCCTAGAAACCTTGGAAAGAGCCATGCTTTTTTTTTTTTTTAATTTAAATTCAGTTTAGTTAACAAATAGTTAATTATTAGTTTCAGAGGTGGAATTTAGTGATTCATCAATTGCCTATAACACCCTGTGCTCATTACGTCAACTGCATTAAGGTAATGCCCATCATCCAGTTACCCCATGCCCCCACCCACTTTCCCTCCAGCAACCCTGTTTGTTTCCTAGAGTTAAGTCTCTTATGGTTTGCCTTGCTCTCTCTCTCTTTTTTTTAATATTATTTTTCCTTCCCTTCCCCTGTATTCATCTATGTGGTTTCTTAAATTCCACATGAGTGAAATGGTATCCGTCTTCTCAGACTCACTTTACTTAGCATGAATACTCTCTAGTTCCAACTACATCATGCAGATGTCAAGATTGCATTCTTTTCGGTGGCTGAGTAATAAAGATCCGTAAGTTTTGACATGGTCATCTTCGTAACGTATCCCATGAAAACAATCATAAGAGCAAAACAAAATATATCTTATTTTACTTATGACTATTTTAGTTAGGATTCTGACAGGAGACCAGAAACCCCTCTAGATATTTTATTTTATTTATTTAAGATTTTATTTATTTGACAGACAGAGATCACAAGTAGGCAGAGAGGCAGGCAGAGAAAGAGAGGAGGAAGCAGGCTCCCTGCTGAGCAGAGAGCCCAATGCGGGACTCAATCCCAGGACTCTGGGGTCATGACCTGAGCCAAAGGCAGAGGCTTTAACCCACTGAGCCACCCAGGCGCACCCCCGCCCCTGATATTTTAAACAAATGAGATACAATATAGAGAAGCAGAGTTCAAAATCATTGAGAATGGGGACAAAGGTCAGAGAAATTGTTTAAGAAACGGATTGGCAAGTCACGTAAAATGGCTACAGATGATCTCATTCCCTGCATCAGGAAATTGGGTTGATACCCGTCCACTGCAAACCCAAGAGCAATAATGACCTTTATTCTGCACCTTCTACATTCTGCTCAAATGTCTCTCATTGACAAAATCTAGTATGGAAACCTGTGGTCAGGGATTCTGGGAAACATACCTAGTTCCAGTCTTTGGGCCCTTTAATAAAGGTGAGAATATAGATGTAGTGACAGTTCAGTAGTGAACTACTGATACAACACATTGTTCTGTGGGATACTTTCATAGGAAATTCTGATAAAACTACAACAAAAAAGTCAACAGTCTTTATACCAGTAATATTCATATAATAGGATTCTGTGAAGCTATTACATATATTTTACAGTGCGTGAGAAATATTTGTTCCAGCGACCTGCGAAAATAGTCACTATATTAAATTAAAACCAGTTTGCAAAGCAATGTAGCATCAACCTACATTGTTATAATACATAGCATAATTCTATGCAATTCCAACTTTGTAGTGATAGGAATTTTCTCTAACTGCAAAATTAGGTATTGCAGACCTTGTCCTAAAATCCCATTTTAAAACGAGGTTATCAATAAAAAACTGAGGCTTTGTTGAGGCAACATGAAGAGAACCTGGAGAACAACCCTAAGATTTTGAGCTTAATATGATGTTAGGAATCAACACTCTAAAATATTATACAGCCCCGTGTTACTACCCTATATTCTGGTTATACTTACTTTTAAAGTAAATGCTGTAGTCTGAAAAGCAGAATTTTCATGGCGAGGCTTTTCCAATATCCAGGTGACTACACTAGAGATCTCATTAACTTAAAAACCATAAAATAAAAAATATTTTCTCAGTGTCCATGGTAATAGAGGAATAAAGTTGCTTTTCTCTGAACATAGTGCTTTAATTTGAGCTTGTCCTTCAAGAAATACCATCTGTTATCTGGTCCATTATCAAGATGGATGCCACAGGCTATTGTTGGGAGAACAAACCTTTAACAAGCAATCAGTTCTTAAAAAAAAAAAAAAAAAAGTGAGCATATTACTTTCCTTTGCAGAATGATTACACCATATATTTAGTTGTCTGATAAAGAAAATGTTTTATTGAAATGGAATTATTTACCCTGGGGACTTACTTAACTCTGGGAGTCTGCAGAGGGAGTGCAAGTCTCCATAAGTTTTTTTTTCCAGGTCATTCTTTCCTGGCTAATGTTATTCTTATTTTGTCCTTTGTCAGTTCTGCTTTGTATATGATTTTTAAAATTGCCATTATTTTGTTCAATTTCACATCCAGATAGAACTCCAGTCTACATTTTCATACTGGCTGTTGTTCAAAATTCAATTATCTCTCTTTTCTCTGACTTCAGCATCCATAAGAACATTTAAAGGTCAAGGGAGAGTTTTAATCAGTTCACTTTAGGAGAAGAGATGATCTCTAGGCAAAGATAGAAGTCTAGTAGGAAAGACCTTAGAGAAATTACTGTGAATTGTTTTACTTGCATTCTCCTGATGGATGCATCTGATAATCCGGAAGACCTAGATGAAAGGAGATGAAATCCGAGCATTCAAAAGGAAAGAGGCCATATACATTTGAAGTTCGGCCTTGAAAAATCACAAATCTAATCATTTTATGGTGGTTAATGATAAACAAGCTATATATAAATCTATACATAAAACCTCATGTTGCATCAAAAACAAATAATTAAAACAGATTGTGCCTAATTTAAATAGTAACAGTCCTTCCCTGGAAAAACAAAACTATTAAGAGATGACTCACACCAAAATCAAAATCAATACCTAGTTTCCTAGCATGCTTTTAGGGGAAGTTTCTCTGGCATGAAGATGTTAAATGAGTAAACTCTCCAAGGCACTTAGAAGAAAACAGGTTAGTAATTTTGTGACAGAAATCAGCAGGACACCTTGTCACCAATATTCTGTTCCCTTTAAACTGCATCACTTGTCTCAAATACGCTAATTGCCAAAAAACCTTAAACATTTAACTTTGAACAATTTGCATTTACCTTTACCCATTCAGATAAAAACATCACTCTTACGAATTTAAAGGAGCTTGAATAGTTCAAGATCTCCCATTCTATACCTAGAAACATAGCCCATCATCATGCCCCGGGGGCAGGGGGAGGGCGCGACAGAGGGCACTGGCTGAGTGCAGACCCTAGGCTTGATTCCAGCTCTGCCATTTAATAGGTGCGGGACACTGAGCAAGTTATTCAACCTCTATGCCTGGTTAATTTGTCAAATGAGGGTAATATCCCTAACTTAGGGTTGACACGAGGATTAAACATGTTTAGATAGGCTACTAAGTATACTGGACAATGTTTTTGGCATATAAGCAAGAAATGATTAGCTGCCGTTATATCCCTGAGGAATAGTTTTTTTGTATACAAACATGAGAGCTGTTTTGTGATTTCGATCAGGAAAATAGCCACCTGCTTTTATAGACCAATTTTTAAGTATGGTTTTACATTTTTAAATGATTAAAGAATAAATAATATTTTGTGACACATGAAAACTACATGAAATTCAAATTTTAGTGTCCACAAATAAGGTTTTATTGAAACACATGCCAGAGTTCAGTATGGCTGCAAAGCCTAAAATACTTACCATCATTCTTTACAGAAACAGTTTGCTGACCTATGCGCTGTGGGCAGTGTTTTAATATAACAGTATTCTCCTTCCCTTCATTCTTGAATGAAACAGTGACTTAGAGTCAGTAACTTTCAATTTTCCATGAAATCAAGTAGGGGGAATAGTATTAAGAATTATTCAGTTCTTAAAAAAATTTTTTTTTACCCCCACTTGACAAATTAACCAAGCAGAGAGGTTGAATAACTTGCTCAGTTATTTGAGACAAGTAATGCAGTTTAAAGGAAACAGAATATTGGTGACAAGGTGTCCTGCTGATATCTGCTTTCTTCTAAGTGCCTTGGAGAGTTTACTCATTTAACATCTTCATGCCAGAGAAACTTCCCCTAAAAGCATGCTAGGAAACTAGGTATTGATTTTGATTTTGGTGTGAGTCATCTCTTAATAGTTTTGTTTTTCCAGGGAAGGACTGTTACTATTTAAATTAGGCACAATCTGTTTTAATTATTTGTTTCTGATGCAACATGAGGTTCAAAGGGCAGCTTCATATTTCTAGAGCTTATAGCCTAGGTGAAGTCAGAATTAAGGATTTTGCACTTGTATGACTTTATTAACAGTATCAATGTTTCTCAAAATATACATATTCACAAACATACATATTCAACCCGTGATATCATCTACAACATACACGCAGTAAGATAAAGGACTATATGGCAAATATATTCACATTGCATTCACTATTCCTTTTTGACATCAAAGTTATTTTTTTTCTTTTTTAAGATTTATTTATTTATTTTTAGAGGGTGGGGAGGGGCAGAGGGAGAGAGAGTCTTTTTTTTCTTTTTTTTAATTATTTTTACTAACATATAATGTATTATTTGCCCCAGGGGTATAGGTCGGTGAATTATCAGGCTTACACATTTCATAGCACTCTCTATAGCATATACCGTCCCCAATGTCCATAACACAACAACCCTCTCCATACCCCCCCATCCCCCGGGAACCCTCAGTTGTTTTGTGAGATTAAGAGTCTCTTATGGTTTGTCTCCCTCCTGATCCCATCTTGTTTCACTTTTTCCTTCCCTACCCCTTCAAAACCCCTGCTCTGCCTCTCAAATTCCTCATATCAGAAAGATCATATGATAATTGTCTTTCTCTGATTGACTTATTTCACTCAGCATAATACCCTCTAGTTCTATCCACATTCTTGCAAATGGCAAGATTTCATTTCTTTTGATGGCTGCGTAGTATTCCATTGTATAAACATACCACTTCTTCCTTATCTATTCATCTGTGGATGGACATCTAGGTACTTTCCATAGTTTGGACATTGTGGACATTGCTGCTATAAACATTTGAGTGCACGTGCCCCTTTGAATCACTATGTTTGTATCTTTAGGGTAAATAGCCATAGTATTTATGGGCGCGATTGCTGGGTCATAGGGTAGCTCTATCTTCAACTTTTTGAGGAACCTCCATGCTGTTTTCCACAGTGGCTGCACCAGCTTGCAGTCCCACCAACAGTGTAGGAGAGTTCCCCTTTTTCTGCATCCTCTCCAACATCTGTCATTTCCTCACTTGTTAATTTTAGCCATTCTGACTGATGTCAGATATCTCATAATGATATCTCATTATGGTTTTTATTTGTATTTCCCTGATGCCAAGTGATGTTGAGCACTCCTTCATGTGTCTGTTGGCCATCTGGATGTCTTCTTTGCAGAAATATCTGTTCATGTCCTCTGCCCATTTCTTGATTGGATTATTTGTTCTTTGGGTGTTGAAATCTGTGGGACACAGCAAAGGTGGTCCTAAGAGGAAAGTATACAGTGATACAAGCCTTTCTCAAACAAGAAAGGTCTCAAGTATACAACCTAACCCTACACCTAAAGGAGCTGGGGAAAAAACAGCAAAGAAAGCCTAAACCCAGCAGGAGAACAGAAATAATAAAGATCAGGGCAGAAATCAATGAAATAGAAACCAACAGAACAGTAGAACAAATCAACAAAACTAGGAGCTTGTTCTTTGAAAGAATTAATAAGATTGATAAACCCTTGGCCAGACTTAACAAAAAGCAAAGAGAAAGGACTCAAATTAATAAAATCATGAATGAAAGAGGAGAGATCACAGTCAATACCAAAGAAATACAAACAATTATAAGAACATATTATGAGCAACTATACTCCAGCAAATTTGATAATCTGTAAGAAATGGATGCATTCCTAGAGTTGTATAAACTACCAAAACTGAACCAGGAAAAAATAGAAAACCTGAACAGATCCATAACCAATGCGGAGCTTGAAACAGTCATCAAAAACCTCCCAACAAATAAGAGCCCAGGGCCAGATGGCTTCCCAGGGGAATTCTACCAAACATTTAAAGAATTAATACCTGTTCTTCTGAAACTATTCCAAAAAGAGAAATGGAAGTAAAATTTCCAAACTCATTTTATGAGACCAGCATTACCCTGGTCCCATAACCAGACAAAGACTCCATCAAAAAGGAAAATTACAGACCACTATCCATGATGAACATGGGTGCGAAAATTCTCACCAAAATACTAGCCAATAGGATCCAATAGTACATTAAAAGTATTGTTCACCACGACCAAGTGGGATTTATTCCTGGGCTGCAGGATTGGTTCAACATCCACAAATCAATGTGATACAATACATTAATAAAAGTTTTTTTGTTTTTTAATTTTTTTGGAGTGCATAGGGCTTATTTTCTGAACTTTCTTGCTGAGCTTCTCTAATGGCTTTTATCAAAGCATGTTTTTAAATGTGGAGACAACTCTAATACAATTTTTAATCTCCCACCATTGTGTAGTATGTTACAAGCACAGTGTAGGCCATTTGATATCTTTTCATTGAGATTTATTAACTTGAGTTAAATTACTTAGAGTTAAGTAAGACATCTCAAACAATGAATCCTCAATAATCTTGGCTGTGTTTACCATGTCCTAAGGCCTTTCTAAGAGAAGCCACAATTTAAAAGTTCTTAAATAGTTACAGAAATAAATATGGTGACATATTGTTCACTGCAAAGTACAACTGTCAATTACAAATTCAGTTTTCAGTTACAGTGCGAATGTAGATCAGAAACGCCATCTTATAACTGAGTGGTAATGTTTTTTGGGGTCTTCCTTTGCATTATGGTTGTAAATATTTAACATGATTGTTTTGCCAAAATATTCTCAGTAACCCAAAATGTGCAGGGATTAACGGGCTACACAGTGAAAATGAGTTTTGTTTTTCTTGGTGTAGGAATAAATGTTACCACTCCCAACGACATGACTTGTTTTTAATTATGTTTAAAGGACCTCTTGCAGTTTGGCCTTCTCTCTCAGTATAGAGAAAGATTAACAGGTACTTCTGAAATGATCTATTTCTTATACTGCTCTCTATCACTCTGATTAGCAGCAGCATCTAAAACAGAAGAATATACTAAATTGGCTGAAGTGTATGATCAGCTTTTAAAATCCAGCAGCATTAGAATTTTCTTTCTTTGGTTTATTTCTGCATACCCTTAGTATTCTAGTGTTAGAGATTGGAATTCCTTTAACCCCAAGGAATTCTTTAAGAAAAAAAAAAAAAAAAAGGAATCATCCATGTTTTGTGCAACAGAGTGGATATGCAGATCCTCTTAGCAGGGACTTGAATCCTAATAATACCACTTAGCTTCTCCGTATCTTGGGGCAAGTTAATTTTCAAAGCCTCAGTAGCCTTATCTGATGAAGTATTACTATCCCTTCTTTGCAGTGTGCTTGCTAAGATTAGAAATGATAGATGTAACACAGCTGTTCCAGTAAGCCCTCAATAATGGTGGTCACTCTTGTTTTTGTTGTAATCTGATCAAGGTCTTTATTGACCCAGTGAAAATCATTTCCTTATTCCTAATAGCCTTCAGTAAAATAAAGTGATCTGTTTAGGGAACTTGGTCTCACAGCAACCACCCACATCATGGCTTCATCCTGCAATTGGAACGTAAGTTGTGTCATCAGTCTACGGCTTGGAAACAAAGCATGGGCATGTGGCACTGGACTCTGATGGTGGTGGTAGAAAGTCAAGGAGGAGACTTGGGAGCCAAGAAAAACAAACAAACAAAAAAACAAAAAAACAGAGCAGGAAAAAAGTCACCAGAAGAAAACTTTCCTGATCTTGTCCATAACCATTTTGATCTCGACATATCTTTGGCAGGTGCCATTAAGGGAAAGAAAGGCTTTAAAGACCGTTACTGCATACACTCCAGCCTCCCTCTGTAACCCCCATCCCATTCTTAGCTTTACAAGTTGGCTCTTTTAGAGACTTTCAGAGGTCTCTCCACTTACCACAGGCCGATAAACTCGTCTTCCCCGTCCCGATACGCTCCTGTTTCTTCCCAGTTAATTCTCCTTTGGTATACTTAATCCAGAATTTATTCAAGGTTTATACGTTAATATGACAAATATTTATTGAGTGCCTACCATCATTTTCGCTGTCGAATATGCAACAGAAAATAAAACTAATTAAAACTCCCGCCTTTGGTGAGCTTGTATTTTACCGGGAAGGTACAGACAGTTAATTGAATAAATAAGTTATTGTGTATATTAGCAGGGGATAAGCAATGGGGGGAGAGGAGATAAAAAAAATATTGGGAAGTAGAGGTGCGGTTTTAAATAGTTGTCGGAAACCGCTTCAGTGAAATGACAATCAAGTAAATCACCAGGAGGATGTAAAGAAGAGGGAGCAATCTAGGCAGAAGGAACTGTAAATGCAAAAATCCCAAGGCAGAAAGATACCCTTCAGGGTCTAACAAGAGTAAGGGGGCAAGAATAATTGGATTACGAGAGATAATATCAAATCATCAGGGGTGGTATGATGGGGAATATCTAGACTCTTGGAGACTACTGAAAGAACTGTTGGCCTTTTTTTCTGACTAGTGTGCAGAGCCTCTGAGGGCTCTCAATGGAGAAGTGACATGAAAGGACTTGAAAATTTACAAAATTCACTCTAACTGCTGTATTGGAAATAGACTATAAGGAAGTGAGGTGGAAACAAGCCAGACGGTGAGGAAATTATTACACATGCCCAGGTGAGGGGCTCCTGGGTGGCTCAGTCAAACATTGACTCTTGATTTTGGCTCCGGTCATGATCTCAGGGTGATGAGATTGAGCCCTGTGTCTGGCTTTGCCCTGGGCATGGTGCCTGCTTCAGAGTCTCTCTCTCCCTCTCCCCCCTTATTGCTCCCTTTAAATAAAAAAGAAAGAAAGAAAGAAAGAAAGAAAGAAAGAAAGAAAGAAAGAAAGAGAAAGAAATCCAGCTGATGTCATCGTGAGGGCTGAGTAGGAAGCAGCTGGATTCTGTGACAGGGACTTGGTAATGGACGGATGGTGGTGGGGAGAAAGGGACCGACTTGTATGAGTAAAACAGACGTGTTTTCCTCAAGTATTTGAAAGGTAAGAGTTACTGGGCAAAACATGAAAGCAGGGTAAGTTTCGGGTCAGCATCAGGGAATTCAACGTTAGGTATGCTGAGTTTTAAATGTCTTAGTTACTGCAAAAAAGATGTTAAGTAGGCAGGTCTGGAGTTGGGGAGTCATCAGAGCTCCAGGCACAAGGCTGGGAGAATCCTCAACACAGACAGTTCTTAAAGTTGTGAGCCTGGCCATGATTGTCACAGGAGACCGGGAAGAGGAAGGGATGAGGTCCGAGGACTGATCTTTATTTGTCCCGTAATACGAGGTGGCTGGTGAGACTCGCGGCAAGTAGATGAAGGAAGACGGGCTAAGGGCGAGTGTTCTAGAGGTCTCTGATGGAATTGTTTCAAAGAACTGGAGGTGACCGAGTAAGTCAAATGCTGCCGATGGGTCATATCAGACTGGGACTGAAAAGTGACTGCTCCATTTAGCAATGGCAGATCCCATATGACTGTGATAAAAGATGTTCTGGTGTGCCTATGTGGAGTAGTTTGAGGTAAGAATGAAAGGAAAATAATTAGAGTCATTGAGCACAGTTTTTTTTTTTTTTTAACTGACTTTTGCTGCAAAAGAGAGTCAAAAAATGGGGCAATTATAGCTGGAAGAGGGAGCAGGGTTAAATTTTTTTTTTTTTTAATGAAAGAAACAGGTTTGCATGGTAATGGAAATGAACTAACAAAGGAAAATTACTTAGAATGCAGGATAAAAGGATGTGATTGCTGGAGAAATTTCCTTGACCACAGTGGGGGGAGATCGTGTTCAATGCACAAGAGAAGAAGCTGGCCTTAGAAATAAATAGTTGGTCTTATTAACCGATGGGAAAGTTGAGTGTAGGTGAGCGATGGGTGTGAAGTCTCAGAATTAACAGAAACATTCACATGTAGATTTAAGGTACTATTTAAATAAATCTCTAGTCATACAATTTTAGTAAATTTAAACTGAGGAATTTCCATCAGGGTTTGGAAGTATATTTCCCTTCTTAGAAAAGAGACTAATTAGCGTTTCCTAAACTCTGCTATGCAGATATTACCCTGGGAAAAATATGTCTCTGGCTGAATGGAGCCCATTTAAGGAACACAAAATTCATTCTTCCCCTTATGTCTGACAGGACCTGTGGCAGCTCCAGTTCGTAAACGAGCTCATTCATTTGTGAACTGGGAGTCATAGCTTTGCTCAAGTACAAGAAACAGCTTGAATTCAATGATCTTAAAAAAACTGCCACAAAAATTAATTTCAGTCAGACTTTTAACTGTTTGAAAGCTCTTTGCTTTTGAATCTTTGAAAGTGTTTTACGATTTTGGCAGTTCAGGGCTTGGGGAGTCCTCTTGGAGAAGCTTTGCGATCTCTGTGTAAGCCACAATAAAAACTCTGACCTGACAAAAATAAAGTGTTTACACAAACCAGAACAAAATTTCTAGAGGGTTTCAGTTGGTATCCACAAATATTAGCGTGAACGCAGTGGCAGATTTCAAATGAACTTGGCATAAAAGGCCATCCATTTGTGGACAGTGTTTCACTCAGGCTGAGGGGGAGCTCCACAGTAGTGACCAATACTTCCACACTAACACTGCCTTGAAAATATGTTCTTGTCTAAGTAGACAAAGGCATCGCATTAAACTTGTGAAAGCAGATGATTTTTTATCTTTTCTGCTCATGTAAACGAACGCAAGTAGGAATTGAAACCTCAGTATGATAAAGCAAAAATAAATGCTGTCTCCCATCCAAGTACTAACCAGGCCCGACCCTGCTTAGCTTCCGAGATCAGACGAGATCGGGCGCGTTCAGGGTGGTATGGCTAGCAGCAATGTCCACAATAGCCAAACTATGGAAAGAACCTAGATGTCCATCAACAGATGAATGGATCAAGAAGATGTGGTATATATACACAATGGAATACTATGCAGCCATCAAAAGAAATGAAATCTTGCCATTTGTGACAACATGGATGGAACTAGAGCGTATCATGCTTAGCGAAATAAGTCAGGCGGAGAAAGACAACTATCATATGATCTCCCTGATATGAGGAAGTGGTGTTGCAACATGGGGGCTCAAGTGGGTACGAGAAGAATAAATGAAAGAAGATGGGATTGGGAGGGAGACAAACCATAAGTGACTCTTAATCTCACAAAACAAACTGAGGGTTGCTGGGGGGAGGGGGTTTGGGAGAAGGGGGTGGTATTATGGACATTGGGGAGGGTATGTGCTTTGGTGAGTGCTGTGAAGTGTGTAAACCTGGTGATTCACAGACCTGTACCACTGGGGATAAAAATACATGTTTATAAAAAATAAAAAATTATATTAAAAAAAAAAAAAGACAAGCAGAACATATGAAAAAAAAAAATAAATGCTGTCTAGGTTCAAAGAAAATAGTGGAACATCTATCCTTGGCCTTATTAATGCTTTATATTCTATAGCTTCAAAAACATTTCCAAAATATTAAATCTAAATTATGCTAACAAGGTAAGGTGGGGTTAGTAATGCTTCTGAGTACAAATCACCAAGTTATATAAAAGTTCTACCAAGTTATATAAAAGTATAGTTACTAATATATTGCTTCCAATTTTAATATTAACATGCAATAAATGATTCTGTTGTATTATACATTTACCAAATGGCAAATGAAGACATCGAGTCTTGATTTTGGCTCAGGTCATGATCCTAAATTCACTTAGGAAATCTCATGGCTCTCACCTTCACCTTTACTGAGTTTATTTTGTCTTAGAGATCTCAAAAGTACATAAGCTTTCATGTTTCTGTTTCTCTGAAGAGCAAATGTTGAAAACTACCTCCATTGCTGTGTGATCTGTAACTGGCAAGTAAGTAAACCAAACCATGCCATGTGGCCACACTGATTCAATTTTAATATTAAGAAAAACAGTTTGGTTGTTTCTATATTGATGAACAAGTTAGACAGCCTGTGTTGTCATCGTCGCTGGCTGGACTTCTGGCCGTTCAGATTGCTGCTTGCCAAAGAAAATGAACCAAGTATAAGGAAGGTTTATGTATTTCATCAACAAGATTACTCATTATATTTTCAGGGAGGTTTTCCATTAAAAAGTTAGTGTGGTATCTTTATAAACAAAAAACACTGAAAATAAACAGAAAGGAAAAGAACAAAACGACCCAGGGCCCTACCCTAATGGGTGATGACCATTTTGGCTGGGTGAACAGTATTTTCTCTTTCCTCCATAAAGTGGGCTTCCTGTGTCCCTGACTGGCAGCCTGCTCCCTGTGAACCAAGCTTGACTGCTGCTTTCACCAACAGAATTGCTTTCTGAAACACTGCTGTTTTGATGCCATCTTGACTTCCTGTTTTAATGCCACGATTTAATGAAATCTTTTGTAATGTGATAAAATGTGACAGGGAAAAAAAAACGTATTCTATGAAAACTTGCTTTAATGATCTGTAAAGATTCCCAGTGTGGTGAGACAGCTGTAAAATATTGACCAAGAAAAGTATAAAGATAGAAAAAAAAATAACAATCTGATGGTAATCAGTTTTCCACCATAAATGAATTGTTATGTACACACTCACACACAAATATATAACTTATTTTTTAAAAGATTATACAGAGATCCCATTAAGAGACCTATTTAAAAAAAAATGTGTGTATATATATATATATATATATATAATGTGTGCATATATATATAAATATCAGTGATTAAAAATATTTGAAGTTAAAGAAAATATTTAATATAGTATAATTATCAATTCTTTGTTAGTCAGTTTTGATTAAGTGTCAATTCTGATCACATTTGCTACTGTTTACATAATAGCAATTAGTTGCTAAATTCACTTGGGATTTATTATATTTCTCTCTCTCTCTCTTCCCATATATATATATATATATATATATATATATATATATATTTTTTTTTTTTTTTTTTTTTTTTTTTTCTTTTACAGAGATCACAAGTAGGCAGAGAGGCAGGCAGAGAGAGAGAGAAGCAGGCTCCCCGCTGAGCAGAGAGCCCAATGAGGGGCTCAATCCTGGGATTGACCCTGGGATCGACCCTGGGATCATGACCAGAGCTCAGGGCAGAGGCTTTAACCCACTGAGCCACCCAGATGCCCCTATTTCTCTATAATTTTTGAGGAAAAGATTCTTTTTAAATACTTCTGTTTTCCAGACTGTGCCTTGTTTAGAAAAAAATCGGTAGGAAATATTGCATATGTATTATATTTGTGTCTTGGAAATGCAAAACACAAATTAGCATGACAAATACTATGAGCTCTCCTTAGTAAAAAATACTCAATAAGAAATCTAAATAATGTTTTACCTTAAAACAATTTCAAGCTCACAGAAGAGCTAAAAATACAGAAGAATGAACTCCTCCCCACCACCCAAGGTTATTTGAAAGTAAGTCAACAACCTGATTCCCATCATCCCCAAACACTTTAGTGTCTGTTTTCCACAAACACGGGCACTCTCCTACAAAACTACAATATGACCACCCAAACCAGAAATCAGCATTATTTTAGGATTTCCTCCTACCCCACAGATCCCACTTGAGTTTCACCACTTGTCCCAGTAACACTCTTTAGAGCCAAAGGATCCAATTCTGAGTTACATGGAGCATCTAGTTTCATTTATCCTTGGTTTCCTTCAGTTTAGATTCCCTCAGTCTTTACTTAATTTTCAGGACTTTGACCTTGTACAGAATAGTGTCCGTTCATTTTGTCGAATCTACCTCAATTTGAGTCAGCTTCGTGTTTCATCATGAGTTGGTTCAGTGTATGCATCTTTAGTTGGACTATCACTGAACAGAGGTAGTGCTGGTTTGTGGTGCACAGTCTCATGTCACCATGTTTGGATCACGTGATTCCGGTTTTGTCTCTCAGTCCTCTCTAGCGCAGAAGGACTTTTTCCTTTGTTATTAACTGTGTCCTTTATGACTAAAAAGTATTTTGTGGGGAGTCTTTGTAAGATGTCATCTCCTAATAAAACTCTCAATTTATTTACTTACGTACATACAGATAGACGGTATCTTATTTTACCTAATGGGTTAAAATCTTTTTATATCGATGCTGAAGTTGTCCCAGATTTGGCCAGTGGGAGCCCTTTCACATTGGTACCTGTGTCTTTTAATCATGGTCCCATTATTTTTTAAGTAGTTCGCTGCTTTCTGCCACTTGTACTTTGTCTGCCCCAGACTGGATTCTTTTTCTATGAGTATTTTCTCCAGGAAGTCTTTTTAGTGGAGAATAATTTTGTAGAAGCCATGATCTGGTTGCTAGATGTGCTCATTACTAACGTGTTTCTGCTCCCAGGTCCTCTCAGTGGACAGAGGGAGGGAATATATGTGTGTTAGGTAAGTAGATACACACATTTACATCAACATTTAGATTTATGTTTTTATATATGGAAGACCATGAATTCACACCAAGACTCTAGTACCACAGGGTTCCTTCTATTTTACCACTTTTCCATAATTATATTTCCTTTCTCCAAGTGGAAGAACCCTGGCGGCTATTGTCTTCAAAATACTTCACCCCCAGTTTCCCATCAGTACTGCTGTGTCCTTCCGCCCCTTTCTCGGGCCAATACCAACACCCGGCAGCCCCTCCAGCTGTGCGGACACACCCTTCACCTTGGTCAGTCTCTGACTTTGGAGGTCATGCTCTTCTCACATGGGGGGTGCCTCTTCAACCTGCTCGGACTCTCATATCCTGTGCGGCTGCCCCGTTCTCTGGTGCCATCCATATCCGACCGGCCCTCTGATTCCCTGTGTCCCGCTAATGCTCTGTATAATTATAGCTATTCAAGTCTGTGTCATCTGTTGAGTTCCCTCTGCCCCGACTGAGTTTTTAATTCAGTAGTTTTATTTTGAGCTTCTTCAATATCCAAAAAAAAAAAAAAAAAGTTCTATCCTTTAGGTATTACATATCTACATATTTATCTATATATACTTAAGTCTATATCTAATAATCCTGATATCATTAGAATCTAAATTTTGCTCATTGTGTTTACTTACTTCTTAGTCACTATAGCATTCTTTGGTTTGATGACTTTTTGTTGTTTCTTTTAACTTGTGAGAATCTTAGTTATCTGAGAGTGCTTTTTCTAGAAACAGATTTTTATTTTCTTCTGCTGGGAGTTAGGGACACTGTCAACACTCCAGTCTACTGCTCTGTCACTTCCATCTGATACAGGCGACATGGGACTCACGTTGGATTTCTATCCCCCACATCTAAATAATTAGCCAATTATTCCACGTCTGTTTCCTAAAATCCTCACTGTCCATGTTCTAAATCAGTTCTTCCATCTTCTGTACTGCCGAAGGAGTGATTTAACCAGATCTTGCCCTTTGATTTCTACACCCCAGATTCTTCAAAATCCTTAAGATGATAAAATCCGCACCATTTGGATCCTTAAGTAACATGATAATCTGATCTTTTTCTTTCCTGCCTGCCCCTCTAGCCTCCTACAACGTCACTTCCCCTAGTCTTCGTCACTTCAGCTGCATTCTAGCACGACAGACTATACTTTTCCAAATGTCTGCACATGCTCAGAGATCCCTTAGTTCTCGAATCAGCTCAAGTGCTAGCTTCCCTGAAGGACTTACGGGCTTCCCTGGCCGGATCGAGACATTCCTTCACCAGTGCTCTCTAATGTGTCTTATATTCAGCTCCACTGCAGCTCAGTTCACTCTGTAGTATAAACACTTACTTAATTGAATGTCTTCCCCTACAAAAGAGTACGAGTTCCTTAAGGCCAAAGAATAGGTCCTTTTACTTGGACCTTAACAGTTCCTGTTGTAGACAGACATGAAACCCAGTCTGAATATTGGTCTAGTCTGTAAAGAGCATACACACATGTAACTACTGCTGTACAAAATCAAAGAATGCTATAGATTACATTTGTAAAAGAAAATCGTGGTTGAGATTACACATCCCTAACAAACTGTTACTAAAACAGAAACATTATCGAACACTTTACAAAATAAGTCCATGAGTTAGGACTATCCTTGTTCATTAAAACACTCCTGTATAAACATATTCAATCAGGTTGTAAATACTCAGCATAGTTTTTTAAAAATCAATAAAAATTTAATATAAAGTCTAGAAATCTAGACTCCATAGGAGAGTACTGATGAAGGCACTGTACACACTAAATATTGATTGTCATGAGATGTATAAATCAAAGTTCACACACACACACACACACACACACCCAACCTCCTGCCCTGATGCTCTCTAGTTGCTTTAATTCCGTAACAAGTCATCATGATCTCAGTGAAGCAGGAAGCAGCTTTAGTGTCTGTTTGCATGCAATGCCGTCAAAAATTTTCATTTTGTTTTTCTTTTATATAAGAGTCAATAAATACCAAACTCCTAGGTTTAATTTTCCTGTTGGGAATATGTTTTAGCTCTTGCCTGTGCCCAGTATAGCTGAGATTCTGACCATACTAGATCCTTGAGATTTAGTCCCAATATTTCTTCATTTGGATTGATTTTCTGGTTAACATAGGCAAATTCAGGATCTCAGACATTTCCTTTTATTAACCATTGAGTCCCCTTTCCTCTGTCCCCAGATATAAATTCAGCTATTACTCCTCCTCTAATCAGTAACGGGTGCTGTGGGAGGTCATTCAGTCTACTCAGTTGCTGTGCTTTTTCGTAGGAGAGTAACTTCTCAGCCTTGCGATTGTTACTGCTTCAATATTCACGGTGAATATTCGGGGTGAACCAGGAAATTTAGAGCAACTTTAAGAGTAACTATAATTTAGTGCAGTTTAATATGCAAAGAAATGGACAGTCCATTCACCATCCAACTTAAAAGAAAAAGGCGAGGATGAATTTTGTAGATAAAACAGAAGATCCTGTCCAAGAATCTGGTCGTCAGTAGATGGGATGCTGTGCCTGGATTTTGTGTACTGAAGAAAATTGCATCAAAGTGTTTTTGTCGGTCTTTTGAGCTTCTGTCTCAAAATTTGGCCACCTTATGGGTAGGTGTTCGTGATTGTGCATACACACTTAGTAGCCACTGAACAAATGCTGTGGACAGAACTGCCTATGAAAGGATTGTGTTTATGAGGGACAGTACAATATATTTGAATGAATTTTGCTTAATAAATGTTTAAGGTTTTCATGGCTGTTTCTAGAAGTTAAGGAAACAGAACATAATAGGTTGTAAAACCCCAAACCATTAATGCAATGTCGTTTTTTCTGAAACTGCAGTACCACATACTTTTCATGGATACCCTCATTCTCTCTTCAGTAACTGAAAGCATTTTTCCAGAGTGTGGGCGAAGTGGCAGAAGTGCAGGTGTGAGCTCCAAGTCTGGATTTATTTTTCTTTCTTCTCTGCCATTTCCTAGCCGGGAGATTTTTGGACAAGCTACAAAAATCTCCTGCCTCGGTTTTTCCATCTATAAAACGAGGACAATGAGAGTACTCATTTTACAATGTCATGTAAATGAACACATACAAATAAACTTGTCACAGAGTAAGATGTCAACAAATAAAGCCATCAGTTCACTAGTCTCGGCATAAAGAAAATATGGTGATTTCCCTGCCTTCCCTCCCAAGCACCAAGCATTTTCCCTTCCAATTTTGAAGCAAACAATGAAGTTAATTAGTTACTGTAATTTCATACTACCTACATTCGACTCAGCACGGAGCTTCTACTTGCTCTCGGGTGCCTGAGCTCCCCTTAGGCGGTCACCTTTCTCATTATATCAGGCATCTTCCCGGCTGGAGACTGCAGTTACTGAACTGTAGCGTTCAGCAGCTCTCCACTGATGTGATATTCGCTGGCTAGCCACTAAGTATCAACATTGTGTTTACTGCCCTAACATCGCCCTAATTACCTATAAAAGAAAACAAAAACAAAATGCTTAAAATTCCATGTAGAAGGGCATTATCTCCACATTATGATTCATCTAATTTAAAAAGAATTTTTTCATGCCAATAAAGAAAATCTATTTGAGGCTTGTTCATCTACACATTTATTTTTGTGGGGACCAAGGGTGGGAAAGAGGTGCGGGTCTTATTTTGCCATCTTCTGGGTTTCTTGAATATTGCAAAAGTAAATGGCTCACTCTCCATTTGTTTTGTTGAGTAAACATTTTAATGCAGGCATAATGTCCAGCTCTTTCAAGTAGGATAAGATCTGTCCTGAGCTGTTGAGATTTGGCTCAATAATTAGAGGTAGATGTTGCTTCCAAGTAGAAAGATAAACTGACTTAATCCTTACATCAAGTTACCCTCCGTCTTGGGGACAGACTCTCAGTCTTTAAGAATAAGGACAAGCCTAACTTTCTCGTGGGAATTCTGGGCCATTCTGCTTATACTCTTTATAGCAAATCAGTGGAACCTTGGCCCAGTCCTAGATTCAAGCTTCTATTACACTTCCTCATAGAAAATCTTTTTCTTATTCCTATGTCTGAACTTTTTTGATTGCCCTCTGTCTTTGCAACTTTTCATTTATGGTATAAAAACCATTAACAGAGGTAAAATCTCAGTGGATCTGATTTAGAATTGTCAGATAAAATACAAGATGCCCAGTTAAATTTGAATTTCAGGTAAACAACAGTGCTATACTTAGTACACTTGGTATATATGTGTCTCAAACAATTCAAATTTAACTTGGCTTCCTGTATTTTTACTTGCTGAATCTCACTAGCTGAAATCTCATCTCTAATTACTGATACAACTTTATGAAGCGGAAGAGACTTGTATAAAAATGGAGTCCAAATGTTTACTTTTCTTTGAAACATGCAAAACTTCCAACCATTCTCTTTTGATTTGAATTTACTAGTTTTCTGGCTTTTTTTTTCAGTTGCTTTATGACAATTTTTCTATGTTAATTCTCTCCTTTCTGTAATGCAATAAACTCCATCATTGTTTGCTCAACGCCCTGGTTCATTTTTTTTTTTTCCTACTACAACATTTTTACTTTTACCATTATTCTTTCTTATGAAATAGAATGATTCCGAAGTTCTCATTACTGTTGTATCTTCCCTGAAGGACAGGTTTATTAAGGAATACTCAAACAGGATTTTAGTAACACAGGATCATCATTTTACTGACATTCTCTTTGCCAAATTTAGACTATTTAAGGAGAATATGATTGCTCTATGTACACCCAGAATTCTGTAAGAAATACTGGGTCTCTTTTCTTCTTCATGTGCATTCAATTTTGTAACTTCCGTTATGGATTTCTTCTTTAAAATCCTTCCGCATACTTCCTGAAGTCTATAGCACAGGGATAGGAAGATTATCTTTGGGAGATTTTCCAGCTTTCACCTACTCCAAGTCATTTTGCACACTACTGTCAATTTTTTAAAGACTGACACCTTGATCATGTTGTTCCCCGGACGCTGGAGTTTCCTTTAGTACTCTCTGGATCAAGAACAGATCGCAGATGTCTCCGCTGGATTCTTACTTGGCTTGCTCTCTTCTGTCAGTATCCTCCATCTTCATTTCATCAGATTTACCTAAAGACAGGACTAACTGGAATTGATCTTTATTTACTTAACCAACTCTGAATTTCATCCACTCTGCCTTCCTCCAAAATATAGAATGACAACCCTCCGCTCCTTCACATTAAGTTGTTTTTCCCCCCAATCATGTATAGGATATTCTCTGTTTTTTAAAGCTACTTTCCTATTTTAAGTCTTAACACACTTTTGATTAATATAATGCAATGAAGAGAGAATACATCTGAATGAAGTTCTGGCTGCTTCGCTTTTGACAGATTGAATGACTTTCTAAGTGTCAGTTTTATCATCTTAAACAATTGGGATAATAATCCGTATTTCAGAGAGTTGCTGAGAGTAATAAATATAACATGTCAATCAATCCATCCTGTGGTAAGGTATATTTTAGGCATTAAATAGATGGTAATCTTTTCCCACATAGTTATTTCCAAAGTTAAAAAAAAAAAGTCTTGAGTAGTCTAAAGAAAGAAGCTGTATATATTAGTATATGCTTTTGAATGTGAGATGCAGTGGAGTTTTGAGAAATACAATAATTAGTTACCTGGCTTTACCAAAGAATGAGAACTGAAACTTATCCTTTTAAAAGCAAAAGGTTTTAAAATGTATTTTGAAGAAATCTGATTGAAAGTTTTCTGAAAAAGTACATTCTATGTCTCTTTAAGCCAAGCATGTGATGAAAGTTTATCATCTTATGAACTTATGAAGATTATATACATTAAATGTGTGCCCCACACTTTTTCCCCTTGTTAAATGCCACACATTACTATTCTTTTGGTCTACTCCTCTGTTTTTCCATCTTCTCTTTGAGTGGTCGGTTACCTGGACCTACACAAGCTGCTCCTTCCTACTCCGACCCCCACCCCCACCCACACCCCCAGGGTCACCAGTTCTCAACCCCGTGATTTACTAATTTTCTAACTTGATGCTTATCATCTGTGAGTGGAGGTTTTAGGTTTAATAAAAGTAATTTTTTATGATCACAGGAAAAGTAAATGCAAATAAGTGGTTGAGTACCCAAGGAGCCCACCTGTGCATCAACTTTATTAAATCTATTTGGTGACTTTAGAGGCCTTATTGCATATGTCCTGATTTTTAGCAGTCCCCTTGGTGGTTGCTTGCCAGTGAGAAATTTGTAGGTAAAGTTATTAATGTTATAAGAAACTATTATTAAAAATCAGCACCAAGAAATTTCATACATTTACTTCATAGCATCATTGTCTGGTTAGCATATCATTTTGTGAAATATCACAAGTTCTTCAGTGCTGTGTGGGCTATGTCACAGAGGTTTTACAAACTTAACAGTGTGACAGCACCAAAAACAAACCAAAATAATAATTTATAATTATGATTTATTTTCCTAAAAGAAGACAGGTGTGTCCTATTGATGAAGAAATGGACCGTTATTTCTGTGACCATTTTCCCCTACACATAATCAACTCTATTTTCTCAGTCGCAGATGTTTTGGAGTGGGAACTCCACTTTTGACTTAGTAAATCTAAATCCTCTACCCATCCCGCTCTCCTAAGACACTTACCTTTTGGCCATAGTCTTCATTTCCAGCTTCATCCCCCACCACTCAGCTGAATGACACGTTCTCTCAGCTATGTTTCCCCATTCTTGCTGGGTGTACATTTCAACCTGGCTCTGTCAGGCCCTGTTCTAAATATACAAGAACTGTAGCCGTATCCACAAGAAATTAATAACCCAGCTAGGAATATTCTCTAAATACTATTTTTTACATTATAAAATAATTATTTGAATTTTGTCTCTTTCTTGTCAGAATTCTTAGAAATGTGAATGTCCTGTTTTCCACAGGACTCTAGATGCATTGTATTGCTTGAAGGACTGCTGATAAGTGACAGAATCAATATTGGCCTTGATCGCTATTAAATTTCTATGTTTATTCTTTCTCCCAAACTCTTGTACTTTCCTAGCTGTAAGTCACCTTCTTCATTTAAAACGTATGCTAAGGGTATTCCTTCCTTCCTTCCTCCAGCTACTTATTCATGCATTCAAAGATATTTAAGACCTTAATATAGGCCAAGCATTATTTGAAATACTGAAGTTTATTTATCTTAATGTCAAAAGGATGTTAAAAATTCTGTTCTATATTAACAGTAGTCTCCAGCTTGAGTAACCTTGTTTTTTTAAAAAAAAAAAAAAAAAAAAAAAAGGCAAGAAACACTGCTTCCTATTACTTATGTCTGGATCCTGGATAGTAAGGTGAAAAAAAAATAAATAAATAAACCTTCTGCAAATAAGGGGAAAAAAACACAAGCCTCTGCAAGTTTTAGCCCGTAGAAGGGGTACACGTAATGGCTTATTGAGGGCACATTCCGAGAGCAGAGTTCTCTTTGAGTCTCCGTAACTGCTGCTGAGAACACGCAGATGTTTTCAATTAAGAAAGTGAACCTCACGGAATCCTAGTATTCCTTCCAACGCCAATGGATCTGGGAGTTTTTAGGATTAATAAAAACAGCAGGGAGTAAGAATCATTAGAAATATAGGAAGTAGTGCTGTATCGCGTTGGGAAATATGGGTATGTTTAAAGCCAACTTCCCAGATAAAATGATTATGAGCCCACATCGCAGTTTTATTTCAAACAATCCTCCTAAAGAGAGAGGTTGCTGAGTCAGCCAAACTCAGGGATGCCTCCTGCTGGTGCAAACGTGTTGTAAGGGGAGAAAAAAGTGTGGATACAATACGGAAACGTCTGGCTAAAGATTATTAGGCTCATCACAAATGGGTTAAAGATGTAGGCAAGCCCCCAAACCGACAGCTGAGGGGGGAACCCTGCCTGCCCAGAAAGGCTCTTGAAATATCATGAATGTCTGTTAGAAAACTGCTCAGACTTCTCAGGGGCTCTAATTACTTTTCAGGAGGGGCTGTGAATGGCATCTTGCAAAAATGTTCTGTCTCCTAGCAGGTTCGAGAGAACTGTTTTCTCAGTTTCTAATCTCATCTTTTCTAAGTTTCTTTTTTTCCTTTTCACTTTTAGTAAGTAATTTAAACTTCCAAATCTCAAATGCTTCATCTTTTAAGTAGGGAAAATGATTTCTAACCCAAATGAAAGAATAGGTCTAGGAAAAAAATAATTATCTTTTTAGAGTCTTCCAAGATCTCTGACTGACTAATCGGCATTATGCATTACAGGGGAAAGGTAATACAAGATATTTTCTATTCTGGATTCCAATACCAGCTGTAACACCAAGCCCAGGGTAGATGTAATTTTTCTGTCATTTGTCAAACACTTACACAGTTTCTGCTATGTATTATGTATGCTCTGTGCATTTACAAAATCTCAGTCCACGTGATTACTGTGAGGTAGGTGCAGTTATCTCCATTTTACAGATGACAGAAAGGAGACAGAAAGGTTAAAAAACTAGCCCAGAGTCAGCAGGGGGTAAGGGGCAGAATTTGGATTTGAACTCAGAAAGGCTGCCTCTAGAGACCGTGTTCTAAAGCTGCTCACTAGTGGATGTGCTGTCATTCTGCTTGATTCTCCAGCAATCAGGTTGGCCTTGTCAGGGGTCAGAGGACCTCAGATGACCTTAAAGAAGTTGAACTTCAAAGAGCGGGAGGGAATGAAACAGCTAGTTCAGGTAACTGAAGCTAGGTCACTTCCTTGTATTGCACTGTGCGCCGACTGCCCGCCCGGATGCTTGTCCATGTATATGACAGCCCTTGGTCCCTGGCTGAACCTGCTACACCCGGTCTGAGCATCGGCACTGAGCTTCCCCTTGTTATTCCAGAAGCAGATAGAGAAAGTGAGCCAGAGACCCTCTTCTGACAAAGGAGGGTTCCCCAGCTACATATATGTTCCCCATCCTCTCAGCAGATTCTCTGCATTATTCCTGGGGGCCGGGGCGATGTAACATCACAGGATGGAAGATATTACTGCCTTGATGTTTTTAGAGCCCCTGACATTTTCTGGAGGCTTAAAAAAATCAGTCTCAGGTAGTAGAATGAAAGGATCCATGTTGTGGACTTTGAGGGTTAAGAAAAAATAATGACCAGCTGTGCTAGTGGTAAGTAGTAAGTACAAGGCTGCTGCTGACAAACTATTTTCTCAAGTCTGAGGGGCCCCAGGTGGGATCCTGCTGTTTGAAGCAAGGCTCAAGAGGAAAGAGCCTTCCTTCCGAGCAGCGGGACACCACATGATTCTGATGATACCGTGTCCGCAAACAGTTCTCAGTCTTCATGCCTGACCAGTGGTCTCTGGATACCATGTATGTCATTTTCTCGGGGTGTCTTTGTGTCGCGCCCTGTGCTGCGGCTGTGTTCTGCTGGCACACCTTGATCTTCTGGAGCAGAAGTGTTATTCCTAATTTCACGATGAGGACTCTGTATTTTAAGTACCTGCACCAGCCACACAGTGAGTAGGGGAAATGAGATTCGTCCCTGTCTCCATGACTCCAATCTAGTGGTGGGGTCTGCTCTTTAAACCTCATGTACCTCTGAATTCTTGACCTCCGACTATCCTCTGGGGTATCTTACTGGCTTCCTCTAATGCCAGTGTTGTGTCCAGGTGTGTGTGTGTTTTCCCTCCTCCACGACTTTCTCGTGAGAATGAGAGAGATCAGTGAGCTTGCGGGGCACAGCTTGTCCCTGCTGTGACTCCGCAAACCCTTCGTAACTTTTGGAAGACCCGCTGATCACCAGAGGGCTGCCACTGCTGGTCTCTTCCTCAGATAGAAGGTTCTATAGGCTTTCCTGTAATGCAGCTTCCAGTACAGTATTCATGACGACATCGGACAGCAAAAACACAGGTCTGACCCCTCCGAAGTATATATAGCTAAGCACCAGTGTAAAAATGAAATTCTATTCTAAAAATCACACGCTAAAAATAACGATTTTGAACCAGATAACAGTTTAGAGCTACAAAAATGTTTTATTCCCTTATTTTGAGAACTTAAACTTTTTGTTTGTTTTCCCATTCATTCTTACTGAAAAACATAAGAAATGCTTTAAAATTTTACTTAAAAGTGCATTGTGTTTAATATTACAACCATATGATTTTTCCTGTTTTCGATTATGTAGAGAAAATAAACATTTGATTCACTCGAATAACTTTATAGTTTACAAAGCTTGCTTATATTGCTGAATATATATAAGCTCATTCAAATATACAGTCTGACATCTTAGAATCTGAGGTATTGACTTTGGGCAACAGTTAAGCCAATTTTTTTATTCTCATTGGAAGCACTGAATTGAAACGCTGTAATCTTCTCTAGAACTATCTTCTATTTCATGTTTCAGCAAAGACTTAATTGTTCTTTGAAGAATTTCTAACTCTAAAAATGGTGGCAATTTATATTCCAAAGAAATATAATTATCTTGCTCAGAAAAAGGAAGAAGCATAGAATTGCCTTTATTTTTAAATTATAATTACAATTATATATTGGCAGCACATGTGAACAATGTAGACATAAAATTATGATGAGAAAAACCTGCAACAAAAAGGAACCATGCATAGATAATGATCCTCTGCCAAGTAAAAATGAGTTCTGCTTATTTATGTGTTTATTTATTTAGGCATATTAAATGTTTACAGCAGCAATCTGGACCTCGCCTTTCTGATTAGCTGTCTTTCAGCACCTATGTTTGCCTACAGTGTTGAATACTATATATTGTCTGCTTTGGGTACTATATATCTTTTAAATGAATCCTAATTATGTTTAATTTTGTACTTATTCTAGAATTTTATAACTCTTGAGGTAAAGTTTTCATGACTTGTCAAAAAATAAAGATTAATGCCATGATACATTTTATGATAAAACCACTTTTCATTCCAATTGCATATAAATGATGGGTAAAACTCTCTGTCTGTATTTAAATGGAGAAAAGGATGTGTCACATGAGTTTTAAAAAAATAACACCATGCAATCAGTGTTTAAATATTTTAAAATTTGTTATTTATGTATACTACATTGGAGTAAGGAAAAAGGGAGATACTCACTAGTTAGTAGCTAGACAAGCATCACATCTTATTTCCTCCATACACTAAAATGACAAGCTCTCTGGTTATGGGGAAGAAAGGCTTTATGACCTAGACAGAGAAAGTGAGACCTGATTCTGAGCATGAATAAGATGGACCTCATTGTTTTTAGGTTGTAAAATTTAAAAGGGCTGTTTGAAGGGGGTGTTGATAAGTACATTTGAAAGATGCTTGCCTTTGTCTAGGGACATAGATGCTTGCCTTTATGTCTAGGGACATAAAGCATTACAGTTCTCTTTGTCACATTAGCATAGGTCACTGAGCGTAAACGTGGTTTGATAAGTGAGTTAGGGATGATAAATGTGGTACCATGTACAGGATATTAAAAGGGACTGGCGTCATAGAGCGATGACCTGAACTAAGTGGTGGTAATGAGACCAAAGCTGAAGGGCGGGAGAAGTAGATCTGAAGGAGGAATGTGGACATGATGACTGGCCACATAAAATTACAGGAGCAGAGAGTAGTGCCACAGATGAGTCCTGGGGCTCAAGTCTGATGACTGACATCTGAAGGTGCACTTTGGGGAGATGGTGACATTTCTGCCTGTTTGAGGAGAGTGGCGAGAAGTGGGACCCATCATGGACATATTGACCCTGGGCCAACAGCAGCAAAACCAAGTGAAAATAGGTCTTGGTGGGAGACAGGAGAGCAAAGTGAAATGGAGATCCAAGAAGTTAAGTCATAGGAGGCACTTGAATGACGCAGTCGTTAAGTGTCCCGCTCTTGGTTTCCACTCAGCTAATGATCTCAGGGTTGTGGGATCAAGCCCTACATCAGGCTGTGTGCTCAGCGCCAAGTCTCTCTCTTTCTCCCTTGACCCCTCCTTCCCCCCCAGACATGGAAACAGAAAATTGATTAGAGGTTATAGGAGAAAAAGAAAAGAAGCATCAGGCCCGACTAAGAATTTCATGAAAGATGAGACACTGAGAAGTATCAGAACACTTGGGGGTCAAGAGAATGGGGAAAAAAAGAGAGAGAATGGAAAAGGCTTTGGTTTGAACAACAACAACAACAAACAACAACAAATCATTGTTGTTTTTTGAAAAAAATAGTTCTAGTGGAGTTCTGGAGTTGCTTAGGTTAACCGGAAATAAATGACTAATTACAGATGTTCAGCAGTGCAGTACCCACCAGGCAGTCTTTCAGGTCTAATTAGACACTGACACTTAGAAGGCGATCCAGGGGTCACATTTGGCATCAACTTACTCAGAAATCTGGCAGACTTGCCACACACGTAACCCCTTTCAGTGAGAGTCCCTGCCGCAGGTCACTCAGTGGTCTAACCGCATATCCTACCTCGGTAGCAGCCCAGGTGCAGGCAGATGAGATTCACAGCGGTGGGTGCAGAAGCTCCCTGTGCTAGAAGTCTCCTTTTCGCAGTGGATATTATCTCTAATCAAAATCTCCTAGACGGCAAACTCTCCCAGCTGTAGTAGTTACTACGCTCATTAGGGCCCCAGAGCTATGGAACTGCCTTCAGGCATTCATGACATATTGATATTTATCCAGTGCAATGCATTTTTATTTAAAAAAAAGTATGATAGGGGATTGGGAGGTGTTCAGTCAGAGAAAAGCATGAGAAAAGCTAAGGACCCTATACGTGTAGGATGATGACAAAGTCAGAGATGAATTGGTTCAGCGTGGGATCCAGACTGCATGAAGAATCGTGTGCAGCTTGGAGAAGTAGAGTATGTTGAGTGACTAGCTCAGTAGTGCAGGTTCAGCAGGGATGGGGAGAGATGGCAGTACAGACCGCATCCTACTTTGATGTTTCTTCCAGCATTTAACAGTCTTAAGTGGGCAGTCAATACCCAAGAAGCATCTGTCTAATTAAAATAATGAGCGCGCTGACATGGGTGAATGGTTTTGGTTTTTGCTTATTTTGGTTGCTGTTGTTTAAATCGTAATTTAAAAATCCAAAAAAAAAAAAAATAGTTAAATAAGACAATGAATGCAGTTCAGTATCTTGATGTTAGATGGATGCCATGCAATGATGCTAATGTCTTATTAATTAAATAAAAATAATATAGAGAAAGAAATAGGCAAGGTGATAGATGACAAGAAACCACAGGAAATATACCACCACCACTAGTGAAAACACTTAGATTGTGGACTATGGAGAAAGTTGGTATTGAATAAATACATTTTAATGGGCCAGTCTCAGTTAATGCTCTGCACAGCTCCATCAGGCATCCTGAATTTTTTTCATCAGAGCGTTTTTGCTTGTATGCAGCTTACTGCAGCTACTGTATCCCCTCTAGCATGTTCTCCCGTAACTTATGGAGACATCCAGACTTCTGGATGGGGAGGCTTCTCCCACAGTTGTATGGGACCATCTCAGTCCAGCTGTAAACTAGGACAGTTAGCTTATGGACAAAGAGCATACAGTACAGAGTATTAGGACTGCAAAGGACAGACAGGAGGATCTGTTATAAACTCCATATTTTATGGATGAGGGGCCTGGGACCCAGGGAGGTTAAATGACTTCCGAAGCTCTTGTAGGTCCTTGGTGATAGCTGGGGACTCGGGTTCCAAGTCCAGTGCTTTGTCACTCTCCGTGCTGGCTCCAGTAATTCCTGTGAAAAAGTAAATGGTTTTACTCTCCCTGTTCCCCTACGTGCTTCCGCATTCCCTTTTCTACAATTGCTTGTTGTTGTTGTTACTGTTTCTTGCATGGGTCAAACTTTTCTGTTTTTTAGAGGGGTGGGGGAGGTACAGAGGGAGAGGGAGAGAATCCTCCAGCAGACTTCCTGCTCAGTGTGGAGCCCAGGGGCTCCATCTCACATCCCTGAGATCAGGACCTGCATTGAAGTCAAGAGTTGGACGCTCAACTGACTGAGACATCCAGACGCCATGGGTCAGACGTTTCTATGCCAAACTTCTAAGGATTCATAGTGGCAGGAAGAAGAGGCATGGCCTGCCTATGTATATACAGAAAAGGGATATATGGAATCATTTCATATGGTAACATGGAGGTACTAACCTCTGAAGTATATCAAGTATGATTTCTAGTAGTTTCCTTCTGGTGTGGCTTAGTAAGGACTTAGCATGGATGCTACAGTCAGACATGCATTTGAACCTTTTCCCTGATGTGGTGGCTGGAGGCGCATCAATTTACTTTCCTGGGCGTCAGCTGAGTGATGACTATGTCCAGCATCAGCGTGGATTTGAGGATTACACAAAACAAAAATATGGAAAATCATGGAGCTCTTTGCTTGGTGCTTTTCTTTCCTTTTCTTTATTTTTGCTCAAGGTTCAGTAACAGAAATTTCTCAGAGTTGCCACCACTTTCTTGGAATGTTAATGTTTCTTCTTCTTTTTTTTTTTTTTTTCTTAAAATAATCCAGTAATGTAGAAATAGAGAAATTATCTTATATGAAGATAATACTAAAGAAAGGGAGGGGGAAAACATTTGAGTTTCCTAACTGGGTAAAGAGGAAATAGTAAGAAAAACATGTTTAAAAATGCAAGTTTGGGGCCCCCTGGGTGGCACATTCAGTTGAGCATCAGACTTGGTTTTGGCTCAGGTCGTGATCTTAGCGTCATAAGCTTAAGCCCTCCATTGGGTTCTACACTCAACGAGGAGTCTGCTTGGTACTCGCTCTCCTTCTTCCCCTCCCCCAAATAAATAAATAAATATTTTAAAATAAATAAGTAAATAAATGCAAGTTTTTCAGAAGATTCCTACAGGGTAAACTTCAGGAGAACTTTTTTATGTAGAGTCCTACATGGAGGGTAATAAATACAAAGCAGTATTTATATGACTTTTTTGTGGTTTGTTTTTCAAAAAGACTTCAATAGAAGCCAAGTACATAATCTTCAAAGTGAGTCCCAATATTTGAAGATTTTCTGTTCTAAGAAGTAGACTTCCTGTAGTTTAGGACAGTTCAAAGCAAGGCTTGAATACAGAAGAGCTAGAGATGTGAGGAATGTGGTGTTCTCTACATCATCTAACCTGAATAAGACTTCTCTCGATTAGGCTTTTATAAGAGGCTAGATCACGTAACATTCTAGGTTATACAGGGTCCTCTCCCTAAATATGAACACAATTTTGAGACTGTTTAGTATTTTTATCTGTAGTTGAGTGTATCTTTCCATACCCTCTCACCTACCTCTCTCTCTCCCCCAAACTCCCCAAAAAACAAAAGGTCAGATTGATTATTGAGTCAGATCTGTTGGAGAAGAGCAGCAAGTAAAGTGGTTTTGGAAAGTAACGTGGAATGCCAAACAGAGAGTGTTTTTTTTTTCATGAAACCATGGAAAAGATCTAGAATGGAAGCAATATCCACCTTAGAGAAGAAGGAAATAATAAACTATATCTAAAGAAAAGTACAGAGATCACAGTTTTCTAGTTTGCAATTTAATGTGAAGTTTCTTTCAGGTAGGTCTAAGAAAATATACTCCATATATTTGTAGCAGGGAATTGAAGAGGTATCTCCTAGAGCAGTGAATATATGGGTTAACAAGACAACCGAAATGCTTTTTTTTTAAGTCTCCAAGATATATTTCATGTAAAAGCCTATGGTATGATACAGTTTAGAAGTCTATTACTGAGTCACAAAACCAAAAATACTTGTGATATTATGGTGAAAAATTAATACAAAATAATTACTTTAGTTTGTGTTTTTATCTTCAGCAGTTTGAACTGAATTCCAACCATTCATTAGAACTGAGGCAGAAAATTTGAGAATATTCTAAGAGAGCAGGAGATGGTACATGGAAATTAAGTGTAGTACCCATGCTTTATTTAACTGACTAGTTATTAAATTTTAGAGACTGTAAAAAATAATAGTAAGGGATAACAGAGACTCTGCTTACTCCTATTTTTATCCCCATGATTTTGGAGGGAATGTGGCTTTCTCTGAGACCATCTTGTAGTGCTCATATTTCAGAATGTTCGTTGAAGGCAAGTGCACATGCTTTGGGTTGATGGTCTCACCTACACGAAAGGACATCCACCTCCCTATGGAAGTAGAAACTCAGTGTGTGGTCCCTGAACCAGCAACATGAGTTTTACGTTGGAATTTGCAAAAAATGTGAAATTGGGGGCCTTACATCAGAACTAGTGAGTCAGAAAATCTAGAGTTGGGTCCAACAAATCTATGTTATCCTTAGCCTTCTAGGGGATTCTGATACAGCTGTACTTTCAAGAGCCACGTCTGTAGTCTGTGTCAGAATTGAGGCATGACAGGCACATCTGTGACCATGATTACAGTCCCTGACAAATCATATTTAACTACTTATAATAAATGTGATACCTAGAATCCCTCCTAGTGTTATACATTTAACTTCCAAATGATTTATTTAAAAAATATATAGCTAGTATTGTTCTTCTGGCTTCTCATGAATGTGTCCTTTTGGTTCAATATTAGAATGACCTGGGAAGTATAAAATATCCTAATGCCTAGGCATATTAGGATATTAGGATATTTTATACTTCCCAGGTATAAAAAACTCAAGCATGAACTTGCTTTAAGACCCCCCCTATAATTTCAGCTTAGGGACCATTTCCTTATTAAGCAAAAGTTTTCAGCTCTGTGCCTAAAAATTACCAACTCAGCTTCTGACATATACTGACACATTCTCAGAGATTCTGATTCAATACGTCTAAGACAGTTTCTGGGATTTTGCATTTTTAAAAGGCTCCACATGTATATTGGACAGCCAACACCAGTACTAGTATTTTAAGCTCTAGAGAGATCTCTCTCTATTGGCTCCTGTCAAGTGATAAAGGAATAAGGGGGGAAAAAAAAAGGTCCTGTCATCTCTAATGTTACGTATTGTACTTTTTGATCAGTAAGTCAGAGATGTGGCTTTTTAGCACTGATTTTCAAATAGTGTTTTAAGGTTATTTTTGTTGAGGAAAAATGCAGAAATGATGCATAAATATTCAGTGATGCAAAATGGTTAGCAAAAGCTAATATTAAAAAGGTAGGGTATGATAAGAGCCAATTGCTTTAAATCTTCAAATTCGAGAATCTCAGTTACTTAGAATTTTGTCATGTAGGACAATGACTGGAAGGTTTTGATGAATCACTAGACAGGCAAGCATTTGTTCAAGTAAAAATGATTATTTCCTGGTGGAGCAATAGATAATTGGAGAGTCATAACAACAAATTGTATGTCAGGATTATAACACATTATTATAACCATGTATAAAAAAAATCTTTTACTCTCATCCTATTTAAAGAAGAACTTGAGGGCTTAATATGAGCAGGACACTGTTAAAAGCTAAGCAGAACCTACGGAGAAAGGGTAGGCTTTTATTATAAAACATAGACTGTTACTGAAGACGGCAATCCAAAAGGAGTTTGTAGGACTTAAGCAAAGCGTAGAGGAGGGTAGTAGAAGTTAATGCAGAGTTTATTAAAGAATCTTATGACTCAGTTTGAAATGTTTAAGAGGCTACAGGGGGGAAAAAAGACTACTGGGATTCACTTGGAGGGAAGATTGGAGAATAACAGTGTAAAATCTCAGGCATTAAAAAGGAACTGAATATAAGTTAGTGTTATGAGCAGAATTGTGTCTCCCTCAAACTCGTGGTGAGGTCCTAACCCCCTGTACCTTCAGTATGACTGTATTTGGAGACTGGCCTTGAAAGAGGGAATTCAGTTAGAAAGGGGATGTCCAGGCCCCAATCCCGTACGACTGGTGTCCTTAGAAAAAGAGGAGAGTACGAAGGTCACCCACGCAGAGGGAAGACGCGCGGACATAGCAAGGAGACCACGATCTATAAACCAAGGAGAGAGGCCTCAGGGAAAGCAAACGTGTCGTACCTGGACCTTGCATTTCTAACCTCCAGAATTCGGAGAAAATAAATGCCTGTTGTTTAAGCCTGTGATATTTTGTTCTGACAACCCTAGCAAACTAATACGGTTAGTAATTCCCCGTGTACGGGCAATGAACTGGATAGTGCAGCAAGAGCTCATTAGAACAGAAAAAGTAGCTTCTGACCATGGAGGTTATCCGGGAGTCTATGAAATCTTCTAAGAAGTGATGTGTTAAATTAAAAATTACTGATTTTTAACCTCTGGTACAAGTCAACATTGTTTCTCCTTAAAAGAAGTATATGAACTTAATGGCAGGAGTGCCTCTACTCCACTGCACTAGGCTACTGTATTTTTGGGACCAGATCAAAGATTTGCCTGAATATTTTGACTTACATCTAATATTGAGTAGTGCTAGACTGACGTTATGTTTTATTTGTTTGTTTGTTTGTTTGTTTCAATCTTTTTATCTCTTTCACTCAGAAGGTGTTGTACCCAGGAGTGAGTTAGGCCAAGGGACCACATGCTGTTGAGGTAGAGAAATCCTATGTACAGATTGATTCAGCTTGAGTCATACATATGGATACTTTGATATTTAAATATGACCTTCTGTCTTATTTCTCCATCCCCTAAAATACTAAAAATAAGTTTTATTCTTTGGAGAATTACATTGAATAAAATGAAAAACAGTTTGCAAGTAAGACATATGGGGGAGAGACAGTACACACATGCGTTAGAATGTATGGAGACTTAGCTTCTGCCAAACCAGACACACTCAAGACTCGAAGGGGATTGTGTGGCTTGATTTCAGCCATCAAGGGAGGCCTTTGGATTTTAGCACAGGAAGCTCTACAGATTGAAGTGATGGGTTTGCTTTATTTGATTGATGTCTGTATGACAGAGATGGATATGGGGTAAACCTACTCTATTTTTAAGAGGTCAAAGTTAAGATAAACAGAAGCAAAGAAGTAGAGACTGGAAAATGATCAGACAGAGTAAGAGAGCTGTTTTCATGCTCTGACATGAGACTGTTGGGGAAGCCCCATCATCCAAAATATTTCCCCCAAAGTATGAAATTTTGCCATTAGATATTCATTTGTTATAGGAAATATTTTTTAAGCAACTTTTGATATGCAGGCATCTGGTGCAAATTAGTTTTTTGGACTTTCTTTTTCATGGAAGAGGTAGCATAGAGGGAAAGAATGAGGTGGGGAAGGAGGAAAAATCTTCTACATAATTTAAGGGGGGTGGGGGACAAAATATCCAGAAGTGAATGGTAAACAGCAGTGGGCAGGAAGATGAGCAGTCATTCACGCTTCCTGCAGAGCCTGTGCCCGCCAGCACAGGTCAGACCACTGGCCTTTTCCCTGGCAGACTTTTGAAGTGCTCAGCCTGGAGCACTTGCTGTAGCATCCTTATAACCCTGAGAACTCGTGGGACAGGAATCACAGCGATGGCAAGGTCACACTGTGAGATTCCAAGCATAGAAGGCTGAAGCAAGACATGTTAAAGTGTCAGTGAGAACTTCAAGAGAGCTACAGATTCTGAGTGTTCCCCTGTTTAATTATGCCATTGTGCCTATGCATCTCTGAGCTATCTGAGGCAGAGCTCAAAAGACAACTTAAGATCCAAAAAAATAAAAGTCCCATTTTCTAGATAGAGATTCCAAATTCTAAATAGGGAAGAAGGTTATTGATTGATTGAGCATTCTGCAAAGTTCAATAGATAGACTCCTGAGGAGTCAAGTATTCGTTTATAGAAAGGGCACTCACTATCTCTTAGGCATCTGAGACCAAAGTTACCCTCATAGTTGCACAGGTAGTTCACTGCACAAGGACTGTCATATAAGGGGTAAGTGAGAATTGAAATCCAGCCCCTGCCAGGCAGGGTTAGGAAACCAAAGGAAGGGTCACTGCTTTTTAATGTTTACAGATGTGTTTTAAAATGACCAAGCCATGAGGCCAGGTGGCCATCTCCTGTTAATTTTTGATTTTGCAAAAGTTGTAAGGGCAGCCTTGAGTTAGTCATTTCCCCTTTGTGATGGATCCTCCTCAGAGACCTGGGCAGGTGAGGCAGCACTGGATCTTTGACAGGTAACTGGATCTGGGCTGCAGGAGCTCCAGATGTCTGGGGGCTCTGAGGCCAGTGGTATGAAGAACAAAGTCCTGTAAAGATACTTCTGCAGCCTGAGAGAAATTCTGCAGCATTCTATTCTCTGAGAAATTTGTGTTTTCATAAAAATGATTTTAAAACCCTATCTGTTATTACAGTGAATAAAATGGGATTTTGAGCCTATTGTTGGATTTAATCATTATTTTTATGGCAGAACTGGGGGTGTGGGAGTAGTTATAACAGTTGTTTTTTTAATCTCTTTTATTAAGTCATTTATCATAAGCAAAATTCAGTTTCTAACCTTAGTTCTTTATTTAAGTTTCTGACTTAACTGTTTTTCTGCATGTTGTGTATTCCCATTTTATGTCTGTAAAGGTTATAGAATAACTATTTCATTTTTGGCCGGCAAAAGCTGTTTAGCACTCTGGAATAGCATTATGGTTAAAAGGCAAAAAGAAGAGATGATTTGAAATTAAAGCTACTTAACAGTGAGGATTAACAGGGGCATGGAAGTCTCTGTATCAAACCCATCTAGACTCAAGCTTCATTTTCATTAAGAGATTTCTTAGGGACTCCTGACTTTTCTGTTCACTTTAATCCCAGGTTCCTGATCATTGGGCCAAGAGGAAAAGAGATGAAGGGTGAACACAAAAAGATATATAGAATAAATGTGGACCTTATGATAGTCGATAGAGAATGTCTTTTACATTGCTAATACTTTTCTTCTTGTAAAAATTATATGTATTATGTCTATATACATTGCATATCTCGATAATATTTTATAAAGTCTCAACAAAGTACAACAGAAATTCAAAAGATAACAGTTAAGGTAAAAGAAAAATTATTAATATTGTCTTGTGATTTCCTATCAGTGGTAATACATGATTGAGAAATGAAGTAGAGTGCAATTTGCCCAACGACATTCTGGCATTAGCTCCATAATCTTTCTGGTTTTCACAGAGCAGTATGTAGGGTTGTGGTAAGAAGCTGGGGGACACACCCTGCCCATGCACACTCCCTTTCATGCTCTTCTGAAATCTTGTACCATTAATGCATCCTACTTTGTGCTGACCCTTTTGCTTTAACAAGGAGTGTAAATATGTCAGCAGTATAGTTCAAATTTTTGGAAGAGGATTTTTTTTTTTTTTTTTTTTGCTAATTTACAAAATGCTTTTATGTTGTCTCCAGGTTTTGTGGGACCTGGGGCTTCTCTTAACAAAATTTGGAGATGGGGGTAACTCTTTACAAAAAAAGAATACAAGATTACAAATAAATAATTAGGTACAAAATGGAATCTTTATTTAGAATCAGAAAAAAAAACAAGAAATTACTGCAGTCTCAGGTCCTTTATTTTCTGAGATCTCATTAGGCAACTTCCCAGATACCGAAATGCTTTAGGAATGTAGCCAGGCTTCGCCTCCCTGGAAGGGAGCTCCCAGCAGCTCCCTGTCTCACGATGGCCTCGTAAGTGAGGAGTCCTGAAACCTAAATTTAATGAGCTTCATAGTCAATCCCCATTGGTCCTTAAGGTTTGGTAAAGAAATACTCAGTGTGTTTATATACAGATATAAGAATGTTCCAAAATGTACTTTTTTTATCCTCTGCCTCCTGTTGGCATGTCAAGGGTAACTTTTAGACAGAAAGTGCCTTATTCTGGCTTTTGTAGTTGCAAAGGACAAAAACTCTCAGGCCAGTTCAAGTAGGGAGGAAGTCTTAGTTCTAGAACTGGGAATTCATTTACCTATTCAGTGTAATTATTTTGTATGTGTACTATGAGCCAAACCCTCTACCAGATATGGACCTTCTCTGTCATGGGGAAGGAGCTAATCAGTAACTACCAGTGACATGAATACAAACAGCACCAGCTCTGGTGAGTGCCGGGAGGGAGCCGCAGCAGGAAACGGGGAATCGGAACCTTGGGTTTTCTTTACACGTTTGTTTGCTAAGTTCATTTTATTTTTGGTGGGGTGGTGAGGGGAGAGGAATCAGGGCAATCGAGAAGAAGGAAGTTCTGTTTGAGCTGAGATTTGAGCATGGTGAGAATGTACTGGGTAAAAGTGGTAGGGATGGGTTTCAGGTCATGGGGTTAGTAAAGAGGGAGAAATAACCAAGATCAGTGTCTCATGGTAATGCGAAGCTGGGCTGCTTTATGATTTACACCAGCTTCAGTGGAAGCAGAACCTCGAGACTCTTCCTTCTAAGCCTGTGCTGTCCCAGCACAGCCACGCTGGCCACATGTGTCTGGGGAACACTGGAAATGGGGCCAGTCCACGCTGAGATACGTTCCTCTTGTCAGCTACTTAGGATGTATGAGGATGTGAGAGACTTCATATGAGGAAAAAAAAAAAAAAGAATATCTTATTAGTAGCTTTTCATATTGCATGTGGAAACAATAATATTTTGAGTATTATTGGGTTAAATGAAATATATCATTCAAATTAAGCCACTGGTTTCTGTTTTCCTTTATTGACTGTGGCTACTAGAAAATTTCTGTGGGCCGGTGCAGCTGGAGCAGGGGAGGTAGGCCTGGTGGTGTGTCTGCCACTACCTACGTACCTCACAGCACACCTAGGCTATGAGAACCTCTCCGAGTTCAGGCTGGGAGTCTGCATTTTAGACAGAGAACCCCAGTGATTGTCACAGGTGGTCACAGGCCGCTGGTAGGAATGTCAGGACTCAGACGCATGTATTATAGGGTATGTGCCTGCTTTTTTCCCCCCATAAGCTTCTGGTATGCTGTATCTTTGAATGAGATTCCAGGAATCTTTTTGTGTGTGATAGGTTTATGTGCAACATCATTTTTGTAAGTCCCTTGCCAGTAAGGCTGCTGTCAATGGCTGTTGGGGCTGATAAATGCCTGATGGAAGTGAGATCATTTAAACAGAAAAAAAGAAGTGACCTGTGCCTTCTTCCATCTCTACACCACAGTGCACCTGCTTGCCAGACAGAAATAGTGGCCTTTGGGACTCAGTTGTGTTCTCTCTGCCTCAGTGTTGAGGGGGTGTAGGCTCATGAAGTATGAACATGGCCATCTAAGGTCCTACCCCGCCCCCCCAGCGTGAACTTGGGGTGGAGTCTGATTTGGAAGGAAGATAGGTCTGGACAGGCAGTGACAAACATGCAGCTCCCCATGTGTTATTTTTCAGAGACACTTATTTCCAATTAATAAAACATCTTGGATTTAGGCTTCTCCTTATCTTGATTTCAATGGTCATGGATATTTATGGTTGCTTTTCAAGTACACTGCTTAAGTGGCTCTTATTTCAAGGGCTGTTAAGAACAAAAGGACCAGTCTTTCTAGAGTCTGAGAAAAATAATGATTCCTTATGCAGCCCAGAAAGCCAAATTATATTGGTACTCAGAAACAGTAAATATAAGCTTATATTTTCATAAATATATGAAAGGCTAGATGTCTTCTTCTTTAACTGAAATTCTTCTCTGTCTTCTCAAATCCTAGAGAGGAGAGGGGTAGATACCAAAAGGTGGTGTTTGTGCTAATGTATCAGCTGAATATGATCTACAAACTGGGTGACTGTCCTTTGAAATCAGATGGTTTATTCGATTATGAATGTATTTATTAGCATGGTGGCCTCACTCTGGATTCCTTCCATTGGGGATATATGGATTCTTTGCACTCTGTGGCTTTTCTCTCCCTTTAGAATGCCCCTACCGATGACCGAAATAGAACTGCTTTTTATAGACTGATTTTTCAGAAGTCGTCTTTGTATGGAGCTGTGCAGGACCTGGTACCTCTGCCAGCTCATTACATTTTGAGTAACGTTATCACACGTAGAACTTAAGTTTTTAAAATAGAAATTTTAAAGTCACTTCATGAAAGAACAACTTGTCGAGATCATGATAACGCCTTGTTAAATTGAATAGATCCTTGTCTTCGCCGCTAAGTAAGTTAATGTTCCTTTAAAATATCACTCATTTGAGGAACAGCAGGGATAAGAGGCCCCCCTCCCCTTGATCTAACTCCAGCTTCATGGAGATTATTGATTTCATTAAACAGATTCAAGCAACCTCTAAAATTTTCTCAAACTCTGTAGCCTAATGCCCAAATGTCTTTATGTGGCTTACAGACTTTCACGTTCTGGGCCCTGCCTAAGCCCAGGAGTATCTGAGAAGTCTGGTCCTGGCCCGGCCACCTGCCCACCAGCCACCTGCGCACTCTCTCCCCGATGCACGCCCTTCTTCTTCACACTCCACCAGTTTGCACTTCCTCGTTCTAGACTCTTACAACCCTTCTCCATCTACCAAACTGCCATCCTCTCTGGGACCCTGCCCAAATGTGAAATCTTCCCCGACTCTGTGAAACCTTCCGCACATCCTCTGGGGAGTGTCCTTCACCTAGCTCTACTTTAGTATTGAACTCCAAGTCGTTCCAAGTCCTACTTACTCCTCACCAGCGAGCACTAGAGGGGAGGGATTTATTTCAGTTCATATACTTTTCTTTGAAGACAACTCTGGTGTCTCCACCTTGTGACTTTTCTCTTGCTACACACTCCCAATTTCTCCAACCTCCATTTTTACGGTGAGATCTAGATCCATTCACTATCTGGTGACCCGTCTTATAATATGCTTTCACTTGCTGTGTCTGGAAGGCTAGTTTGTAAAATGATATGTGATTTATAGGCCTTAGAGAGCAGCCTTAAGGACACTCCCCTTTTTATTTGGCCTTCTTCCTCGTATGCTCCTTGGATCCTGGCTTATGTTGAACTAACGAAGGACAGAGTCTGGAGTTTCAGATGCCACTGGAGCTCATTGGAGTCCTCTGTACTGCTTCCTTGTCCACTCCTAGCCTGTGGAAGCCTTGCCACGGGCAACAGTCTCAACTGGAAGACAAGATAGTATCCCCGCTGACAGTCGCCATCCTGTTAACATTTGCGGTCTTCGGTTGGATGGTTTTCGTTCTGGTGGCCTTGTTGTAGCTCGTGTTGTGTCATTCTTATTTGAAAACGAACCATTACCGTAGAATGCTCTGATTTTGAAGCTGCAAGCCGTATGTATTGATGAACAGCATCTTTTAACAGAACAAGTACATGTCCCTAAGCCCAATTAAGACCAATAAAATGTTTGAAATTTGAATTAAATAGCTCTTCTTTATCCCTTACTCATGTTAATTGACATGAGAGAAGCAAACGTTGTCTCAGCTGTGTTACAGATATCACAGCTTGTGAAAACATACAAGTGAGAAACGAAATTTGGTGCAAGGTTTAAAACTCATACTGGAGAATAATGGTCTTAATACAAGCACACTTTCTCTTTGGATCCTACTTGAATCGAAGCACTGTTTCCTACTGTAACAACAGGACACTTCATTAAAATATAAGTGTGTTCAGGAGTTCACAAACTCTTTTTGTGTTTGGAGAACAGATCTGGCAATATTAATGACTATGGTTTTTTTTTTTTTTTTTGTATTGACACACTTTTGTATATACATTTGTGTTTGTAAGAAAATACTCCTTCAAATGCTGAGTTCAATTGATGAAGGAAAAAAAAGAAAACATAAATGAGGTACAGATGCTGTGGATAAGAACAGAATGTGCCATGCAGTTTAGTCCTGTGGGCTTCCTGGGAAGAATCCTCTTCTCCTATGATGGGTAGAGTTGTCAGTAGTGACAATAATGTTGTTAGAAATGAAAACTAAGTTGTACTCACCAGTGTTTAACTGACAGGGCCATGGTGCCTTCAGGGATAAAATGCAAGTGCTGTGTTACAATTCATCTCATGATTTTTGTGGTTCAATAATTTATCTTCATAAAACACCAATGACAGCCAGTATTCTGTTGTTCCTGTGAGTGAAATATGATGTGCTTGCAATATGTTTTGGGGATTCACTAACTACGGCTATGTACACATAATTTGTAATCAAGTTCATGCATGAGTAGCCAAAATATAAATAGGAACATTTAAGACTGTCTCAAATTCCAATTGACTTCTCCGTGTATATAGTCATAGCAGGAGAGTTCAGATATGTGTAATAACGAGCCTTGGTAAATGTTTGAGGAATTCAGAAAAGGAATAAAAACTAGATGGGGACCAAAAAGAGAAGAGCCCTAATATTACATAGCTAAGGATAAGTTTGGGTAAATTTAATTCTTCAGAAATAAATTATGGGATGAAATACCAAAATAAGAATAAAAATTCCTGATTTAATCCTATTTGAACTTCTGATGTGAGTCTTTTCTCTCCGATTTTTGGTTGTTGCATGGAGATGATTTAGGTCCAGGTATAATATTTAATGTAAATTTATCTTAAAAATTTGAACACACACATTATAAACATCTTTATTTGTGGGGATGTTGTAAACCACAGAGTCTCTACATTTTACACATGTTCACATAATTGACAGCTGGTAGATTAATCTTCCCAAGAAATTTCTAATTATGCCGCTTTTTTATTCCATAAATTTCTCCTGGATGAAGTTCAAAGTCTTAAACTTGAAATTCAGAGTCCTTCCTGAGCTGGCTTTAGCCAGTGCTTCTTACCTTGTCTCCCGTGTGAAAAACTCTTAGAGAAGAGCATGCAATCCTTGTGTTCATTCAGCAAACACATACTGAGCATTTGCAGCTCGGAGATTCAAAGGTAAAAATAAGCAATTTATGTTACACAGTTACATGTTCAAGGAGCACAGAAAGGGGCAGAAACCATGCAAATACATGATCTCCTAAGCTTCCATTCTTTTATTCTTAACAACACCTTCATTTCGCATAACAGTACCATCCATCTCCATTAATGGAAACTTTTCCATGAAGTTTTACCTGATATCCTCAAAAATAAATAAATAAATAAACAAACAAACAAATCAATAAATAAGCCTTCTATTCCATGTTTCATTGTAATTTCTTTATTTTGGCAGTAGGCAATATCTGCTTACTTTAATACTTCTCTGCATATGCTCTGAAGAAATCAATAAGTATCTCTGAAGTGAAGGATAATGTTCCAAATAGTTCCTAGCTCCCACGATCACCAGAATTTGTAACTACAGAACAATCACAGACCTGTCCAGTGAGTAAAACCATTCAAGTTTGCTTGGAGGCAGAACCATTATTTCTTCCCATCATTCACCTTCTTACAGATACAGGAGAAAAAAGCTACCATTTCTATCATCCATAATTGCAGTGGGTACAAAACCAAATGACTCAGTGATTGAAATGAAAAAAGAACTACTTTCAAAAGATTCTGGGCACATATTTTATGATTTTAGATGGAATTACATTTTCATTTTTATAAGGGAAAATAACATATTCCTATTGAAAATTAATAAAGCCATGATGATTTTCTCCATAATATAGCTATACAGTTTTTACTTACCATTAATCCAATCTTATAACTAATTATTTAAAATTATTTCAATCTGTTTTTCATAAAATATTAAGGAATAAAACCTGCACAACTCTTAAAAATGATTACAAAATTATAAATAAATAGAATCTATAATTTTTCATTTATGATAGGGTTTTATAACTTTGTACTTCTAACAAATAACTTACTTTTTTTTACTATAAAATTAAATAAATACAAATTAGCTTCTATTCTGAATATATATCATTATACATAGCTTGCTAGATACAGCCAGAAATACATACTTGAAATAAGAATTATAATGAAGATGATTAAATAACTAACTCTAAGCTTAATCACTCTGAACCTTATCTTTATAATATTATGCCAAATGTTAGTAATACCTATCTGAATTTCAACGTGTTGTAATCTACATAAATTTATTAGTGATAGATATACTTGAATTTCAGATAACGCATTACAAATTTCTGCACTGAATATTAAAAAAAGTATTCTATCAGTTAAAAATTATCTTCAGAAGGAAAAAGTAAAATATCATTTCTTAAGTTCTTAAGCTACAGGTGAAGATTCTCATTGACTCCTAAAACATTGATTCAAGCCAGATGATAACTCTTGCGAGAAAGAATGTCTTTCTTATAGATGTCTAGTGAATATTTTTGAAATTAGGCAACACCTCACTTTTTCATTGTCATTAGTCCTTGTATGTATGCCAATAAGCCGTAATATTCACATGAAATACATTTCATCTAACATCTGACTTCCATGAGGGAGGAGCCTGTTGTACCTTCCTCAAACCTCATTGCTATGACATCTAAGAGCTATATTATAGTTTTGGTTAGTAAGTCTGTAATTAAAGAAGAAAAATATCTTAGCTGGGCTAATTGCTACTTAGTATTGCTACATAGACTCACCCTAAGAAGCAGCCTCCACCAGCTCCCAGTGGTTTCCCTGCAGCACTGGGTCAACTCTGCAGTAAGCCAGTTTAAATGCTAAATGCTCTAAGAATGAAATCAACTTACACCTTCTTTGTTGTGGTGACAACCTTATTACTAAGCTTTTTAAATCAGGGTGGAAAATGTGAATGTTTACAAGAGATCTGTCACCATATGTGTAGACCCAGCCTAACTAAAAGGATAGGATTTGTTCTTAAAATCTGTCTGCGTAGCATAATGAACTAATTCAACACCACATTAAAAAAAAGTGGTCATGAATTCAATTGGACTCTTCTCCCTTTCCTATCATATAAATAATGTTTGGTTATTTCCAAAGACTAGAGCTAACTGTAAACCATTTCCTGTGTAACCCTAATTTTGTTTGTGCTAAGACTTTGCTCAAGTTGAAAAACCTCTGTTTAAACAAACAGGAAGATCAAAAATGGAAAGAGGGGCCTAGTATCTAATTTTTGTTTGCTCCAGTTCCTTTTGAGAACTTGCTGGGAAGAAATAAACAATGGAGGTGGATACAGAAAAATGGTAACAGAAGCCTTTTCTGTCTTGGCCAAGTTCAGAGACAGAAACAGGGGTCATGCTACCCTCTAGCAAATCTGCTTCATATTCAAGCATCCTTTACAGAAACCACAGCAGTCACTGGTGGCAGTTGTGTTCAGTAAAGTACAAACGGATATACTAAAATGCCAACATTTTCATTTTGTTTTGATGACTTTCTCAGAGAATAACAATGTTCAGCTTAGATTTTTTTTTTTTTTTTTTTTTTTTTTTTTTTTTGGTAGTGCCCTTTGGGAATGAACACTTTGTCTTTTTAAAGCCAGACAACACTTAACTCAAGTAGTTTCATTGTTCTTTCTCTCTCTCGTGAAGGGAACAAAAAAGAGTAATGTATTACTTAATGAAGCTATTCATTGCTTAATAAAAATAAGAATTAGTGACAATAACTGTTATACTCCCATTAACCTTATTTTCACGCTTTAACATAGAAGTTGCTCTGATGTATTTCAACTATAATTTGCTTCAAAAAAGATAAAGCTGGTGGTAATAGAAATCTGATGATACATAAAGTATCATTGTTATTTTAGAAATTCAATGAAAAACCAGTACTACAGTCAGCTACCAAAATTTTAAGTTGTAATACTGATAAGTGGCATCTCTGGGAAGTGGGAGAAAATCTTTGACTTGAAATCCACAAAGTTGATATTTACTAGTCTTCTAACTTCCTGAGTCTTGATTTGCTCATTTGCTCATTTTCAAAATGGGAAGTAGTTCTGGTTGACCAAGGAAACTAGTTATTTGTGTTAAAATGTTTAGGTGTAACTTTTTTCAAAGTTCACAACAAATAAAAGCTGGTAAAGACCAATATGATAGACATCTTGCACAAGATTTTTATAACAAATCATAAGCATTCCCTGTAGGCAGTCCCCAATATCATTCATGAATATTTCCCTTAGACACAGGTGAATTCACCAAACTTACAAAGTGTATTTGCCAAAATCTTATTTTAAAGATTATTCTTATTTAAAGACAATAAATAAGAATCTATGCTCTTCAAGGTCAGAAATTTTGATTTGGATATATAGCCCTAGTATCTAGGACATTGCATGGCACATAGTATTGGATAAAGAATGAAAGAATTTACTGAATATATGCTCTTTAACTATATTCATGGGATGATTTAGGTCATAACTATATTCTTCATGAATATATTCATTAAAAGATTAAACCCATAACCCTTGGCTTTTGATAAATTGAACAATCTTTAAGATACTACTAATATATTCACACTTATTGAATATATTTAACATAAATATATTCATGAATATATTCGTAAGGATAACCTATTCATAATCATAGGATATATTCAAGAAGACTATTTCTTAATACAATTACCTGATAAATTGGTAAATTTGGTGAATTTGGTGAATTAGTCATTCACCAACTGATTCTCTGGATAATTATTCTCGAAGAACTGGTTTCTAGTGAGTTGACCGAGAGTTCCTTCTCCGGGCTCTGACCTACGTGATCACTGGCAGCTTGGCTACTGGCAGTTGGAGTTCACCACCCTCTAAATCCATGAACACAGATGTCCTTTCCTGAAATCTCTGTCGAAGGAGGAACAGGATCCCTTCTTTCAAAGGTAGAGAGGTTAGAGGCCAAAGTCTCCTTTAGAGCTCTTCAGAGTCTACCAAGAGCTACTTAATTAGCTAATGCTGGCTAACTGTTTCACCTTCTTCTCCCTGAAATCTGTGCCTTCTTATTCCTCTGTGGCTTTACTTTGGGTATTTGTGATTGGGTGTGAATACTTAGTACACTACTAAAAATTGAGCTAGTTACAGAGGGAGCACTGGCTTTGGCTGTTAGTCTTAGAATATATTCTCTAATGGGAATATAATATGTAGAATACATACTAGATGTCTATCTATCTATAATATGGATATTATATATTCTATATAAATCAGTTACCAGTCACATGAATTTCCTTTCTTGAGTGATGTGTGCTTTTTCAAATGTGTAACTCTGGCCACTGAAGGTCTTGATCTGTCACGGAGAATCACTCCCATTGTGAGCCATGATTTCTGATGAAATATTCTCTCTCAGATATTTGAGAGCAGGAAAAATATTGAGAAACTTCCAACTAAATGAACAACAGTGGTAGTGAACATGCAAGATCTGATCATTAGGATATTTGAATCATCTGGTTATATCTTTCTATCTAAAAGATATAGACATGCTGAGCTCAAGAAAAATGGGAATGAAGGGAAACTAAGAGATAAATCTTAAAGGGAAGATGATAGACGATATACAACTTTGAGAGACAGCAAAAGAAAAAAAAGTAAGTATTTTTATATCAGAAATTTTTTGTTTCTGGTTTTGGTTTCTTTGGGGTTTTATGCTCTATGAATTAAAACAGTTTATAATCCCTGTTATCTGTGGGACATGAAAGGGCTGTAATTATAGTTGATAAGTTAATTAAAGAAGGGAGAATCTTGAAGTGTAGAAATGAATGAAACATAATTTTTATTTTATTTTTATTTTTTTAAGATTTTATTTATTTATTTGACAGAGATCACAAGTAGGCAGAGAGGCAGACAGAGAGAGAGAGAGGGAAGCAGGCCCCCTGCTAAGCAGAGCGCCTGATGTGGGACTCGATCCCAGGACTCCGGGATCATGACCTGAGCCTAAGGCAGAGGCTTAACCCACTGAGCCACCCAGGCGTCCCTGAAACATAATTTTTAAAGTGTCATTACCTTTCAAAGCTCTTGAAGTGTCCTGAAATCCCCCCTCAGAATCTGTACAAAGTCTTTGTGCAGTTTCTCATAGATCCCAGTAATATTTTTTCTTATGCACCATAATTCATGTTAAATTAATGGCATTGATAGCTATGAGGTTTTTTTCCTTAATTACTATTGTTTTAATATTCTGCAACTGTGTGCATACTTCATGAGTTTTTGATGGCTTCTCTACACATCTGTGTATTGACACTGATGATAAAAGTGGCTTCAGCATTTTCTACATTTTAAAGATATTTTAATTAGGTTACATGTTATATAGACCCATTTCTTATTTTTAATTTTTATTGAAATACAGTATACATAAAAGAATGCACAGATCATGAGTGAAAAGCTCAATGCATTTTTGAAAAACTGAATACACTCCAATGTAACCAACTCAAATCAAGACCGACACCCAGATTGCTTCCAGATTTAGTAATTGATTTTAATAGAGGGTTGTCTATCTAGAACTAAAGCTAAGCAATGTTCAAAAAATAACTACTAAAAAAATACAGTTGTGCTATAAGAAAGGGAATCTATGTATTAATTTCACTAATACTATCTTTAACCTAAGACATGCCCTGTTAATAAGAAAGCAATAAAAAATGCTCATCTATATCATGGAATTTTAGTGCTATAAGGCATTTAATCTACTATAAATTCCCTAAAGTAATTCCCTTTTTGGGATACCACTGACTAACATCTTCCTAACCCATTATCGGTGTTCTGGAGAATGTCTACAATAAGGAGTAAATGCTCCTGCTAAAAACCTTACCTCTATGCGCAATTTTCCAGCACTTTCTGGGACTCCAGATTTCTCACAGAAATGGCGAAGAATTCCCTCTCAGATTTGAACCAGTAAAAGGTTGTACTTCTTTTTATGGTACATGCTCTACCTCCCAGGTTGGTCCTTTGTCCATTTACCCCACGATTCCATGAAGCTACCTGTAGCTCCCACCTTCTATCTATAGTATAAAATTTTGTTATCTAAAGCACAAATATCAAATTAATATCTCCCTATATTCAGCACAGATTCTTCTCTGTATATCTCAGGTGAAGTCTCTATCTACTTTGGGTATTCTATGATTGTTATGTTTAATGTTTAGAGTTATCCAGCAGAGCAAGTAAAGATTTATGAACTAAAATATTCAACTTACTTTTAAAAGTATGTATTCTATTAATGTGGTCTATGTATCATCTATGCAGTGTTTGTTTGTTTTTTAAAATAGATACAGTATCACTGGTTTATCTATTCCCTCTATATCCATGTATGCTGAATGTATTTCAGTGTATAGAGCTGAGAAGAATCTTGTAATCTACTGGTATGAACCATTCATTTTACTGATAATTTCTGGGCCAGAGAGCTACAGTTATTTCCTCACATAATAATAGTGTTTATGCTATCATGCTATCCAAATTCAAACCTTGCTCTATTTTAGTGCATCACACTGCACTGAAAGTCCGTGTATCTTGTAGCAAATATCACATATCTGTGCAGACATATATACAAGGGCCCACACATTGGTGTTATGTACATAATACTAGTCCTGAAAGCATACTAAAAATTAAATCAATGTCTTTAAAAATGTATGCCCTGGTAAAAATATTAATTTTTAACACATTAGTTTTAATTTTTAATTTTCTCTGATGCCTATTACATACAGGTTAAAATTCACAAGAAGGGATAAATTGAATAAATTCATAGCCTAAATATATACAAAATTTTAGTTTTATAAGTATTACTTTAATACACTCACCTGTAGCATTTTCCCACTCCTATATTTGCCACTAAGAATGCAAAAAATTACCAAAAGGCAACTGACACTTAAAAAGGATTGTTGTTGAATTGAAAATTGCAGAAGAGACTAGTTCATAAATAACTGGAGATGTGCCCTTCGTGGTTCAGTGCTCATTAGTAGTCTAGTTGGAGGAAGAACCGTTGAGTTGAAATGCACAGAGGCTGAGGCTGTCTCTCACACTAGGAATCATATAGTAAAACAAGTAGTAGAGAGGTTGGCAGAAAAATAACTCCTTGTAAAGGGTAGGGACTGAATTTTTGCCTGTGTCTATCACTGAGGTACATTATCTAGTCTTTGGATAAAGGTTGGAAAACTATTCAGTGGTAAATATAAAAACAGTTAAAGGGTGGTAATGCAGAATTACTTGACATGAGAAACTATGGTTTTATTATGCATTTTATGATGCAATTTAAAAATAATGATTTATGTTCAAATTATAAAGGATTGTTCCTGAACAGAATATTTTAAGATGTCTATTTCATGCCAGGACTCTGATCATGATTATTCTCTGAACTCGGGCATTTCTGAGCCTCTGTGTGGCTGGATAACCTCTCTAATTTAAAAGTGGTTCTCTCACTGGAGTTATCCAGCAGACACAGATGTAAAAAGGTTTTATTTTAATCAAAGTCACTTAAATTCGCCGTTCTATATGGTTGTTATAGAGCCAACACACGGAAAAATATCTAGAAGAAAGAAGGAATTTTGTGACGTATCTAATCTTGAAGAAAACAATCTTAAATTCTGGCAATGTTAATTTTAAGCTTTTAATTTGTTTTGTTATCGAAATTTAGGGAAAAAATGAGAAAATGGACTCCGAGATTAGCCTAAGCTAAATTGCCATTATTATCTGCATTCATGGGCCCTATTATTCTTTCTCTCAGATACTCTTTTTGCATTACTTCTATAATGCTGACTTGACAGAATAGACAAACAGTCATTAACCAATAGCATCGTGTAGCAATATTTTCTCCTTAATATGCATGAGGACAGGAACTATATGCCTTTGGGACTTGAAAGAGATGAGGCACTCTGTAATCATTGTAATACCTGTCTAACAGGGCTGTGCCCCCCAGGAAGATGGGAATCAACAGACTTTGAAGGACATGTTACAGTTAGACTATGAAAACAAGAGAATGCCTGCACTTGGGATTACTTCTTATTTAAAGATCCCCAACTGGGTACCAAAATCATCTCAGCTAGACTTTTCCTTCCCTACTCACTTCTTATTTATTTATTTTCCCTGTGTCATGCAACTCTAGTTTATAAAATAGAGGGAAACTAGTCATAGAAATTATAAAAATATATGTAAAGATATTTAAATCTCATTGGCAGGCACAATAAGGCAAACTTCTTGAGTCCAGGAATCATCATGTTTATTCTTTTACCAGGTACAGTGTTTCTGATAGGAATGCCCTCAGAAAAAGAGGAATTGATTTGAATGTCCTTGCCATTTGGACAGTGTCAATTTCCTATAAACAAGGATGATTTTGTGCCTTTAGAGAAAATTGTAGGATATTGCAGTTTATCTGAAACATATGTGGAACAAAGATAAAGGACTAAATAGAACTTAGTCAATTTAGACGTAAGAAATAAATTGCAATAATAATAATGAAAATAACTCATTTTCCCCAAGTAGGAATCATTTCCCAGTCATAACTTTCTATTTAAGTCAAATACAAAACAGTGACTATAAACAAAAATAATGAATATTTAAGTTTAAAATCAATTAACTGACATACTTATTTTAGAAATTAAGGAACAAAAATATAACCAATAAGCCATTAAATGGAAAAACTGGAATGTAAGAAAAGTAATGAATCTGAAAAGCATAAATGAATTGATAGGATTTTCATTGCCCAGTAAAGTCAATTAAATGCAATTAAAAGATGATGGATTCTATAAACCATGTTATGAACCCGAAAGTCGAGGTAAACCCCTGAAATTATAAACAAATTTTGGATATATGAGTAAGGACTTTTTTCTTAGGACAGGATTCATAATGTTCTTCAGGTTTTCGGCATAGACTGTTACTCAAAATCCTCCTTCTGTGTATCCTACACTTCAGGGATTCTATATGTTCCCTCTTTACACTCCGCCTGCCATGTCCTCCTCAGCGCACTCCAATTCCCACTGACCTCCATTACTCCCAAATCTAGTGTCCACTTCCTGTCCTCACTTTACCTGATAGCTCACAGGCATCCTCTCCATGAAGCTTCCCTTCTTCTGGAAACAGTCTTTCCCTTAATAGCACATTCTCCTCGTTTCTTTCCTGTGTTACTGGCTACTCTTTCTCAGTCTTCTTTCCTGGCCGCTGCTCCTCTTTCCAACTTCTAAGTTTAGAGCATGCCAAGACTCAGATCAGACTCTCCTCTTGATCTCTGTGTTCTCTCTAGGTAGGCTTATCGAGTCCCATGCCTTATGCCTACGACATCAAATCTCTAAGCCCAGATGTGACTTCTCTCTTGAGCTCTAGACACAAATATGCAAGTACCTGCCTGACATCTCTGTTTGCATGTCTAATGGATGTACCCGACTTTGCCTCCCTTCCCCAGGATCCCATTACTTAAATGGCCTTCGTTTCCACTCAAATGCTTCAGCCACAAATCTTCATCTTTCTCGAACTTTTGATAACCAGTTAATGAGTAAGACCTGTCAATGGTATCTCCAAATTATATGACAAATCTGGCTTTTCTCCAATGCTAACCTGTCCACATCTCCATCATCTGTGATCCTAACTACTGCGAGAGCGTTCTAATGGGTCTCCCTGCTTTCACTCTTGCTTCCCTGCATCTACTCACCTTCCAGTAGCTCGAGTGCATCCTTAAAATTGAAACAGAATCATGGCACTTTTCCCACTAGACATAGCAAAGGTTTTCTATCCCACTTAATAGTTCATATTGTAATTAAAACTCTCAAGGCCCTTACTTATCAAACCTCTGCCTATTTGTTCTCATTTTCTCAATCCTGCCCTCTTCTCTCCTTATCAAACAATCTTAGCAAGTCCCACAATTTTCTCCATCATGACATCTGTTTTATTTCTGTTATAGCATTTACCATACCTGAAATTGTACTGTCACCTTGTTATTGCCTATGATCTGTCTCCCCTGAGGGCAGGACTTTGTCTGTCTTCTTCACTGTTACATCCTGGTGCCTAAAACAATGCCAGTCATGCCACGGGAGAACGATAAATGAGTGAAAGAATGAACATAACTCTTTGGAGTGCAACTCTAGGAGAGCTTGAGCTGGTAGGGGTACATCTCCATGTTATTTTCCTTAAATTCTGAAAAGTTAGGCTGAGAAGACAGGACTGCCAAATTTCCCCCATCAAGGGAAAACCTGAGACTTGAGGAGAGGATGATTGTTGCTGCTTGTCCCTTTGATGCATTTCTCCATTCTTCAACTATTGCATCGAAGTAATCTACAAGGTTTGTAACGTTTATAGTAAAAACTAGAATAAAATACACCAGATGTTAAGTGTGATTCTCTTGGTGATATGAATCATTTTTTCCCCTCCAGTATACTTTTTTGAGTTTCTGTGCTTTCTTCAGCACATCTTATTTTATAGATGAAAAACATTTATAAAAACCCTTTATTTATGATGCAAAACTCATGTAAGATGCCATTCCTCAATATTGTCTTTATCTGCCCTATGCAGATACACATACAACCCACAAAATGTGACGTATACCTTTTGTAAAACCTTGGAAATACTTTCTCTTTATGCATACATGTATGTGTCCTTGTACATGTGTTACAAAAATAATACTGATAGAATAGAAACTGCTACTCGCTATTGATAGCATCAGGTGACTCACACACACTATGCCTCATGAGTTATTGATAACAACTCTCTGACATAGTGCTGTATCTTCCTATAAAAGTGAGGAAACCAAGTTGCAGAGAGGCTTAGTAATGGCCTCAAAATAAAATAGCTAGATTTTTCTACCACAGAGACCACTTCTGACTTACTCACCTCTCTGTCTTCACTGCTAACTTAGTGCCTGGGAAATAGTAGGTAGTGTATGTATTTGTGGATAAATGTATTTATGTATATGTATTTATGGAACAGTGTCGCTGGCATTTGGATTCATGTGTGAGTGACGTCTAGACTCTTCTGTGCAGAATCACACTATATCTTTGGTGTTGTCTCTATGTGCACATTAATCAGAAATCTTATGAATAGAAACCTTCCTTGAAATTAGCAATAACTTCTTCTTCAGAGTAACTTGTATTGCATTTTATATTCAAGGCAGGATCAAATACTCAAATGAATGACTGCATGAATGAGTCAGAGTTAGTGCATAAACTAGAGTCCTAGGTTGATAAGGTTTTTTAAAGTTCAGTATTTACTTGGCCATATTCCTACTTTATGTTCTTTGGAACAGTTATATTCTTTGGAAGATTATCTCAAGAGAAAAGTGACCATAGAATAATCATAAAGCTTTGAATAAGAGATTTTGAAGTACGGTGGTATTTGACTTTTGGCTGGGAATCAACAATGGTTAAGATAATTATTAGAGATTTTTATATGAAATTGTAGTCCTGGGGTAGTTACTTAATTTTTTTTTAATTTTTTATTTTTTATAAACATATAATTTTATCCCCAGGGGTACAGGTCTGTGAATCACCAGGTTTACACACTTCACAGCACTCACCAAAGCACATACCCTCCCCAATGTCCATAAACCCACGCCCCTTCTCCCAAACCCCCTCCTCCCAGCAACCCTCAGTTTGTTTTGTGAGATTAAGAGACACTTATGGTTTGTCTACCTCCCAATCCCATCTTGTTTCATTGATTCTTCTCCTACCCACTTAAGCCCCCATGTTGCATCACCACTTCCTCATATCAGGGAGATCATATGATAGTTGTCTTTCTCCACTTGACTTATTTCGCTAAGCATGATACGCTCTAGTTCCATCCATGTTGTTGCAAATGGCAAGATTTCATTTCTTTTGATGGCTGCATAGTATTCCATTGTGTATATATACCACATCTTCTAGATCCATTCATCTGTTGATGGACATCCAGGTTCTTTCCACAGTTTGGCCACTGTGGACATTGCTGCTATAAACATTCGGGTGCACGTGCCCCTTTGGATCACTACGTTTGTATCTTTAGGGCAAATACCCAGTAGTGCAATTGCTGGGTCATAGGGCAGTTCTATTTTCAACATTTTGAGGAAACTTCATGCTGTTTTCCAGAGTGGCTGCACCAGCTTGCATTCCCACCAACAGTATAGGAGGGTTCCCCTTTCTCTGCATCCTCACCAGCATCTGTCGTTTCTAGACTTGTTGATTTTAGCCATTCTGACTGGTGTGAGGTGATATCTCATTGTGGTTTTGATTTGTATTTCCCTGATGCCGAGTGATATGGAACACTTTTTCATGTGTCTGTTGGCCATCTGGATGTCTTCTTTGCAGAAATGTCTGTTCATGTCCTCTGCCCATTTCTTGATTGGATTATTTGTTCTTTGGGTGTTGAGTTTGCTAAGTTCTTTATAGATTCTGGACACTAGTCCTTTATCTGATATGTCGTTTGCAAATATCTTCTCCCATTCTGTCAGTTGTCTTTTGATTTTGTTAACTGTTTCCTCTGCTATGCAAAAGCTTTTGATCTTGATGAAATCCCAATAGTTCATTTTTGCCCTTGCTTCCCTTGCTTTTGGCGATGTTCCTAGGAAGATGTTGCTGCGGCTGAGGTCGAAGAGGTTGCTGCCTGTGTTCTCCTCAAGGATTTTGATGGATTCCTTTCGCACATTGAGGTTCTTCATCCATTTTGAGTGTATTTTCATGTGTGGTGTAAGGAAATGGTCCAATTTTATTTTTCTGCATGTGGTGGCTGTCCAATTTTCCCAGCACCATTTATTGAAGAGGCTGTCTTTTTTCCATTGGACATTCTTTCCTGCTTTGTTGAAGATTAGTTGACCGTAGAGTTGAGGGTCTATTTCTGGGCTCTCTATTCTGTTCCATTGATCTATGTGTCTGTTTTTGTGCCAGTACCATGCTATCTTGATGATGACAGCTTTGTAATAGAGCTTGAAGTCCGGAATTGTGATGCCACCAACTTTGGCTTTCTTTTTCAATATCCCTTTGGCTATTCGAGGTCTTTTCTGGTTCCATATAAATTTTAGCATTATTTGTTCCATTTCTTTGAAAAAGATGGATGGTACTTTGATAGGAATTGCATTAAATGTGTAGATTGCTTTAGGTAGCATAGACATTTTCACAATATTTATTCTTCCAATCCAGGAGCATGGAACATTTTTCCATTTCTTTGTGTCTTCCTCAATTTCTTTCATGAGTACTTTATAGTTTTCTGAGTATAGATTCTGTGCCTCTTGGGTTAGGTTTATTCCTAGGTATCTTATGGTTTTGGGTGCAATTGTAAATGGGATTGACTCCTTAATTTCTCTTTCTTCTGTCTTGTTGTTGGTGTAGAGAAATGCAACTGATTTCTGTGCATTGATTTTATATCCTGACACTTTACTGAATTCCTGTACAAGTTCTAGCAGTTTTGGAGTGGAGTGTTTTGGGTTTTCCACATATAGTATCATATCATCTGCGAAGAGTGATAATTTGACTTCTTTGCCGATTTGGATGCCTTTAATTTCCTTTTGTTGTCTGATTGCTGAGGCTAGGACCTCTAGTACTATGTTGAATAGCAGTGGTGATAATGGACATCCCTGCCGTGTTCCTGACCTTAGCGGAAAAGCTTTCAGTTTTTCTCCATTGAGAATGATATTTGCGGTGGGTTTTTCATAGATGGCTTTGATGATATTGAGGTATGTACCCTCTATCCCTACACTTTGAAGAGTTTTGATCAGGAAGGGATGCTGTACTTTGTCAAATGCTTTTTCAGCATCTATTGAGAGTATCATATGGTTCTTGTTCTTTCTTTTATTGATGTGTTGTATCACATTGACTGATTTGCAGATGTTGAACCAACCTTGCAGCCCTGGAATAAATCCCACTTGGTCGTGGTGAGTAATCCTTTTAATGTACTGTTGAATCCTATTGGCTAGTATTTTGGTGAGAATTTTTGCATCTGTGTTCATCAAGGATATTGGTCTATAGCTCTCTTTTTTGATGGGATCCTTGTCTGGTTTTGGGATCAAGGTGATGCTGGCCTCATAAAATGAGTTTGGAAGTTTTCCTTCCGTTTCTATTTTTGGAACAGTTTCAGGAGAATAGGAATTAGTTCCTCTTTAAATGTTTGGTAGAATTGCCCCGGGAAGCCGTCTGGCCCTGGGCTTTTGTTTGTTTGGAGATTTTTAATGACTGTTTCAATCTCCTTACTGGTTATGGGTCTGTTCAGGTTTTCTATTTCTTCCTGGTTCAGTTGTGGTAGTTTATATGTTTCTAGGAATGCATCCATTTCTTCCAGATTGTCAAATTTGTTGGCATAGAGTTGCTCATAGTATGTTCTTATAATAGTTTGTATTTCTTTGGTGTTAGTTGTGATCTCTCCTCTTTCATTCATGATTTTATTTATTTGGGTCCTTTCTCTTTTCTTTTTGATAAGTCGGGCCAGGGTTTTATCAATCTTATTGATTCTTTCAAAGAACCAGCTCCTAGTTTCGTTGATTTGTTCTATTATTTTTTTGGTTTCTATTTCATTGATTTCTGCTCTGATCTTTATGATTTCTCTCCTCCTGCTGGGCTTAGGGTTTCTTTCTTGTTCTTTCTCCAGCTCCTTTAGGTGTAGGGTTAGGTAGTGTGCCTGAGACCTTTCTTGTTTCTTGAGAAAGGCTTGTACTGCTATATATTTTCCTCTCAGGACTGCCTTTGTTGTGTCCCACAGATTTTGAACCGTTGTATTTTCATTATCATTTGTTTCCATGATTTTTTTTCAATTCTTCTTTAATTTCCCGGTTGACCCATTCATTCTTTAGAAGGATGCTGTTTAGTCTCCATGTATTTGGTTTCTTTCCAAACTTCCTTTTGTGGTTGAGTTCTAGCTTTAGAGTATTGTGATCTGCAAATATGCAAGGAATGATCCCAATCTTTTGATACCGGTTGAGTCCTGATTTAGGGCCGAGGATGGAGAATGTTCCATGTGCACTAGAGAAGAATGTGTATTCTGTTGCTTTGGGATGAAATGTTCTGAATATATCTGTGATGTCCATCTGGTCCAGTGTGTTGTTTAAGGCCTTTATTTCCTTGCTGATCTTTTGCTTGGATGATCTGTCCATTTCAGTGAGGGGAGTGTTAAAGTCCCCTACTATTATTGTATTATTGTTGATGTGTTTCTTTGATTTTGTTATTAATTGGTTTATATAGTGGCTGCTCCCACGTTGGGGGCATAGATATTTAAAATTGTTAGATCTTCTTGTTGGACAGACCCTTTGAGTATGATATAGTGTTCTTCCTCATCTCTTATTATAGTCTTTGGCTTAAAATCTAATTGATCTGATATAAGGTTTGCCACTCCTGCTTTCTTCTGATGTCCATTAGCATGGTAAATTCTTTTCCACGCCCTCACTTTAAATCTGGAGGTGTCTTAAGGCTTAAAATGAGTTTCATGGAGGCAACATATAGATGGGTTTTGTTTTTTTATCCATTCTGATACCTGGTGTCTTTTGACAGGGGCATTTAGCCCATTAACATTCAGGGTAACTATTGAGAGATATGAATTTAGTGCCATTATATTGCCTGTAAGGTGACTGTTACTGTATATGGTCTCTGTTCCTTTCTGATCTACCACTTGTAGGCTCTCTCTTTGCTTAGAGGAACCCTTTCAATATTTCCTGTAGAGCTGGTTTGGTGTTTGCAAATTCTTTCAGTTTTTGTTTGTCCTGGAAGGTTTTAATCTCTCTTTATATTTTCAATGATAGCCTAGCTGGATATAGTATTCTTGGCTGCATGTTTTTCTCGATTAGTGCTCTGAAAATATCATGCCAGCTCTTTCTGGCCTGCCAGGTCTCTGTGGATAAGTCAGCTGCCAATCTAATATTTTTACCATTGTATGTTACAGACTTCTTTTCCCGGGCTGCTCTCAGGATTTTCTCTTTGTCACTGAGACTTGTAAATTTTACTATTAGGTGACGGGGTGTGGGCCTATTCTTATTGATTTTGAGGGGCGTTCTCTGAACCTCCTGAATTTTGATGCTCCTTCCCTTTGCCATATTGGGGAAATTCTCCCCAATAATTCTCTCCAGTATACCTTTTGCTCCCCTCTCTCTTTCTTCTTCTTCTGGAATCCCAATTATTCTAATGTTGTTTCGTCTTATGGTGTCACTTATCTCTCGAATTCTCCCCTCGTGGTCCAGTAGCTGTTTGTTCCTCTTTTGCTCAGCTTCTTTGTTCTCTGTCATTTGGTCTTCTATATCACTAATTCTTTCTTCTGCCTCATTTATCCTAGCAGTGAGAGCCTCCATTTTTGATTGCACCTCATTAATAGCTTTTTTGATTTCAACTTGGTTAGATTTTAGTTCCTTTATTTCTCCAGAAAGGGCTTTTATATCTCTAGAGAGGGTTTCTCTAATATCTTCCATGCCTTTTTTGAGCCTGGCTAGAACCTTGAGAATTGTCATTCTGAACTCTAGATCTGACATATTACCGATGTCTGTATTGATTAGGTCCCTAGCCTTCAGTACTGCCTCTTGTTCTTTTTTTTGTGTTGAATTTTTCTGTCTTGTCATTTTGTCCAGATAAGAGTATATGAAGGAGCAAGTAAAACACTAAAAGGTGGCAACAACCCCAGGAAAATATGTTTTAACCAAATTAGAAGAGATCCCAAATGAGGGGGGAGAAAGGGGATAAAAATAGGTTCAAAAAGGAAGAAAGACTGGGGCGCCTGGGTGGCTCAGTGGGTTAAGCCGCTGCCTTCGGCTCAGGTCATGATCTCAGGGTCCTGGGATCGAGTTTCGCGTCAGGCTCTCTGCTCAGCAGGGAGCCAGCGTCCCTATCTCTCTCTCTCTCTCTGGCTGCCTCTCCGTCTACTTGTGATTTCTCTCTGTCAAATTAATAAATAAAAGCTTTAAAAAAAAAAAAAAAAGAAAAAAAAAAAAAGAAAAAAGAAAAAAAAGAAAAGAAGTAAAAAAAAGAAAACAAATAAGAAAAATATAGAAAAGAAAAAATATATATATATTGAATAAACTAGTTAAAAAACATTAAAAAGAAAAAGGTAAAAGTTAAAAAAAAATTTACCATAAGGCTAGAAAAAAAACAAAAAATGAAAAAGAAAAAAATTAAAGTAACTGCAAGACTAAAAAAATCACAGGGCCAAAGCCATGAGTTCTGTGCTTTGCTTTCTCCTCCTCTGGAATTCTGCTGCTCTCCCTGGTATTGAAACCCCACTCCTTGGTAGGTGAACTTGGTCTCGGCTGGATTTCTTGTTGATCTTCTGGGGGAGGGGCCTGTTGTAGTGATTCTCAAGTGTCTTTGCCCCAGGTGGAATTGCACCGCCCTTCTCAGGGGCCGGGGTGAGTAATCCGCTCAGGTTTGCTTTCAGGAGCTTTTGTTCCCTGAGTGCTTTCCGTAGAGTTCCGGAGGACGGGAATACAAATGGCGGCCTCCTGGTCTCCAACCCGGAGGAGCCGAGAGCCCAGGGCCCCACTCCTCAGTGCGCCCTTAGAGAACAGGGCCCAGTTATTCCCGTCTGCCTGACCTCCGGCCGCGCTCCGAGCTCACCGAGCCTGCGACCGTTTCAAGGTAACACCGAGCTGTGAGCTTACTGTTGGCTCTGTCTCTGTAACCGGCTTTCCCGTTCCAATACCCGCAAGCTCTGCGACACTCAGACACCCCCGATCCTTCTGTGACCCTGCGGGACCTGAGGCCACGCTGACCCCGCGTGGGCTTCGCCCCGGTTTAGCCTCTGGAGCGGTGTCCCTCAGCGGAACAGACTTTTAAAAGTCCTGATTTTGTGCTCTGTTGCTCTGCCACTTCCCGGGAACCGGCCCCTCCCCCCGGGGTCTATCTTCCCGTTGCTTTGGATTCACTTCTCCACCGGTCCTACCTTTCAGAAAGTGGTTGTTTTTCTGTTTCCAGAATTGCTGTTCTTCTTCTCTTCGATCTGCCGATGGATTTTCAGGTGTTTGCAATCTTTAGATAAGCTATCTAGCTGATCTCCTGCTAGCTGAAGTAGTCTCAGCCTGCTACTTCTCCGCCATCTTGAGTCCTTAATCAGTTACTTAATTTTTTTAACATCCTAAAATATTGTCCTCTAAAATCTTAACATATTAATACAATATGTATTGTATTTGGGTTTTATTTGGGTTTTATTTAATAGCAACTAATGAGATATATTGGGTTTCTCAGTGTTCAATAATTCAGAAAACAAAGCAAAAATCAGTCCTCAAGTAAAATTCAGTTGAACTTAAAAATGAGTATCACTATTACTTCAATTATTTCAAAAAATGTTCTTCATATTTTTTAGGTAAAAACTACATACAGTTGCTTTTTATTATTTGTGGTAGTTATGTTCTCTATGGTCATTGCAAACACTGAATTAGTGAATATTGAACTCTTGCTCCTACAAGAAACATAGGGTTAGGTTCCTGCATGCCTCTGGTCACAACATTGACATCAACTGATCAGTATAGAACCTTGTTTCTTGTGTGTTTCTGTTAAAAGTTCTCTCGTTTATTACATATACTTGATTCACCATCATGGAACTCATGGCCCACAGCATTATAACCTGTACCTGAAACAAGATTGTCTAACATACATCATTTTTCTCTGTAAGATACATCTCAGCTTTCTCGAAACTAGGAACACTAGCACTGCAGCACTGTGTTTGGGGAACTTTTAATTTTTATTGATTGGTTGATGTGTGTGGTGTGTGTGTGTGTGTGTACACAATACAGTGCTTCAACAATTCTATACGTCACTCAGTGCTCATCATGGTAAGTGTACTGTTTCATCCTCTTCACATATTTTACCATCAGGGACCATTTTAAAGAGCAAAATCAACAAACAACACAAAAATGGGAGAAATATGGTATTAAATAGGCAGTGGGGAGGACAGGATGAGAGCTGAACCAACAAGGCAGGGGCTGCCTTTTTTGACTTCACCTGAGAGCTTGTGCCAGATGGCGCCAGTTTCACCCAATCTACGCATGCTCAAGTCCACGAATGACCCTGTTAGTGCATGTATTGGCTTGGGGTTACAGAAAAATATTAGCAAGTATGTGTGCTCACAAATATATAGACTCCATGAATGAGAATCAACTGTGTGTGAAATACACAGGTCTAAGATGTACAGTTCAGTGGGTTCTGATAAATACACATACGCAATGCAGCAGCCTCCAGTCGAGATATGAAATGTGTTCATCACCTCAGGGAGTTTCCAGAGAGTTTCCTTCTGCCACTCCCCTGTCCATTCCCACCTTCAACTCTCTCTCTCGTAGACAATTCAACTGCTGGCCGGATTTCTATTACTGTAGGTTAGTTTTACTTTTCAGGAACTTCATATATAAGGATTCATTCAATGTTACTTTTCGTGTCAACCTTCTTTCAGGCAAACAATGTTGTTTGTACCACTCGTTTATTCTTTTTTTTTTTTTTTTTTTTTTTTTTTTAGTTAGCGACATTGCTTTGTATGAATGTACACTGTGTTTAGGCCTGTTCAGTTTAGGCCTGTAATAAAACTGCCAAAACATTTCTTTGCAAATATTTTTGCAATGTATATTTTTGATTAGGGTGAGTAAATATTTAGGAGGGGAATTGTGGGGTGATAGGATTAGCATATGTTTTACTTTATTAAAGAAAAAATAAAACTGAGCTGCCAAAGAATTTTTCAGAGTGGTTGTACAACTTTACCTCTCACCGATGGTGTAGGAATTCAGATTGATCCTGTTCTTAGCTAGTTCTGTTAGTTTTGAACCCCTGAAGTGGGTGGAAAATTGTATATCATTATGATTTTAATTTACCTGATGACTAACAACACAGTAATAAAAAAGTCATGTAATATGCTTTCCTCCTTGTATTTATCTTAAAGATTCCATTCAAGTAGCTCTTTCAAGGCAAAGTGATGTTTCAAAGTGACTTTTTGTCTGTACCTATAGAGGACAGCATTTGGCAGTTTCTTCAGCTAAAAAAAACCAAAGAACTTTTTGCCTGCCCAAGCAACTTATTACATGTTTTGTGATATTTAAAATGTGGTTTGTATTGGCACATAAAAAGTGAGCAAGATTAAATGAGATCAAGTCCTTATGATACAGAATTTATAGATAATATAATACTGCCTGGCCTATTTAAGAAAAGATAGATTCTTTTTTTTTCTTTCTATTACATACATAGATAATTGATAATTTTTGAGATCTGTCGGTAGCACATCAGAACACTGTAACTGCCTAAAGATGGATTCATATCCTAGTTAATTTTTCTCTCAAGATTGAATATTGAGCAAAAGACTTGAAATTCTAGTCATTGTAATTTTATCTGAAGCATTTTCAAACAGATGTTGCATCTTGGTTTGCTACTATATTTTAAATACTTTCTTTTTTCAGTATTCATTAAACTGGTCTCTTTTTCTTGTCTCTAATAAGAGAAACAGCTGTTTCTTCTTGTTCTATTAGTGCAACCACCTCAAGAGCCTTACTTTAAAAAATAATACCATTAGAAAGACAGCTTAGATAGAATATGCTTCATTAACATGGTACATTTGCATACAAAACAAGTTTTTCTAACAATTATAAGTTAGAGAAATGTAAATGAAAATATTATAAAACAATTTAAGTATGAAAAAAAATTATGACCAGAAGCTGTAAAGTGGTTTCAGAGATGTTGGTTTTAGGTTAAAAACTCTCTTTGTAAAAATATCTGTTTCCTTTTAGAATATACACTTGGAAAGTTTTGATTGTTATGAATTAGTAACTGGAAGTATCTATTATAAAGTAATGTCAAATAACCATTAAGAGTAAAATTACATCAAAATGATATATTTTTAAAACACAAATACTGGGGCATCTGGGTGGCTCAGTGGGTCAAAGCCTCTGCCTTTGGCTCAGGTCATCATCCCAGGGTCTTGGGATCGAGCCCTGCTCTCTGCGTGGCAGGGAGCCTACTTCACCCCCTCTCTCTGCCTGCCTCTCTGCCTACTTGTGATCTCTCTCTCTGTCAAATAAATAAACAAAATCTTTAAAAAAATAAATAAAACACAAATATTTTAGAAAATATGTACTTCAATTTATATCAGTCTTCTCAAAATTAGTCACCATAGGAAGTCCTTACTTGGAATTATATTTAATTTTTGGAAATACTTCACAAACATTCAGCAAACTATTATCATTATTTTTAAAAAATCCTATCTATTGAATAATCTAGTTAACACACACACACACACACACACACACACACACAATTTGGGGAGGATAAAGCAGACCTTAACTATGAAAGAGTAGCTCAAAGTTGGCTTAAATTAGCTTAACAATTGTTGACCCTGATATTAACAAGAGGTATAATCAGCTAATGCCAAATCCCTAAATCCCTCACCATTGATATTACATGATTGAAATTATATGGGGAGGAGGATATTTGTTCATAAACAAAACCAATTTTTAATCATTTCATATCAGTTAATGCTTATAGAATTAAACAACAACCCAAGTTGATATTTAGAAAGCTGGGCTAACTGACCTTATAAGAAACAGAAGTTACTTACTGAGTGTTAACTATGTGTCAAGCACTTCTCTAAATGATAACATATTTACATGTAATCGTCATAACCACCCTATGAGGTATATACTTTTATTAGTCCCATTTAGTAAGTAAGAGAACGGAAACAGGCTGAATTGCTGACAGTCTGGCTATTCAGTGAGCAGAAATGAGGTTTTTACCCAGATGGTCTGACTTCCGAATCCCTGATTCCTCCATTATGCAGGCTGCCCTTCTGAGGGTGGGTCTGTAAGTGAGACACTCCTGGGCTCTAAACTCTTTCCCAGTCTCATAGAGGGCATGGTGCATGTGTGCCTGAGCAGAATATGAACCCAAGTATCGGGCGGTCCCCCATTTTCCCAACAAGATAATTAAGAATACCTTTTAACTAACTTCCATGTAAAAACTTTTAGTTAAAATATATGTATAATATTTACATAGTTACTATGTGTTTTTAAAATTACATACACAAATAATTTAGGACGTTTATTGTCTACTCTTACTTTTTGGAAATAATTGCATTATAATTTCTTCAGATGCAGCCTTAGCATTGATGTCTGTCATAACTGTGAGTCATCTAGAAAAGATCATCATCACCTCTAAGTTGTTTGTACACAGGATTTTTTTTTCACATCTCATGTCACTGGATACTGGACATTATTTTTCTAAGCCTCAAGTGCCCACTAGCATAATACTAGGATATACCTTTTTTCTAGCTGTCCCCATGTGTGTATTTATGATTCCACATTTGAAGTCTTATTTTATCACTGTCTTGTTTAGTGAGCTTGCTTATAACTACACCAGTATTACAATTTACAATATTTGTAATCGAAACTCTCCCCCCAAAATTCATCCTTCTCTATAAAATGAGACTAATCAAACTAAAAAAAATTTTTTTTGACATAATGATATGGATATACATATGCTGCTTTCGGGGTGCCAGGCTGTGTTTTAATGCTATAGAAATAATAATTACTCCTCAAATCCAATCTGTTAAGTGGATAGTGTTATTTTCATTTTAGACAAGCTATGAGGCACGGAGTGGTTAAGTGAAGTGGCCAGGTTGGCAAGGGACAGAGCAAAGGCAGGCAGCCTGGGTTCGGGACCAGTCCTCTTCATCTTCATGCTGTTTTCCATCCCGCTGTCCTGCTGCTGCCGGTTCGCAAGAGTCAACACACTTACCTAGACAGTGTGTGCACATAGTGCCCAACACAACAAGGATCTCAGGAAGTGCTAGCCAGATGAGACATGGGGTTCTTTTATAAGTATCAGTAACTAGCATCCTTCTTTTTTGATCTGGCACCGAGCCACCATGCAGCCAAGACTCCCTGCTTCCAGGAGTATAGGTCCCTGGTGAGTCTCTGTTTCCTGGGAGATTCATTGGCTCTAGAACAATGAGTAGAGGAATATCATGTCTTTAACAATTGAAAAGTGCTGCTTTCATCCAGTTTGTTAATGTGTTCTTTGTTATTTACGACTCACAAATTTCTTTTTTTTTCTTCTTTAAGATTTTATCTATTTATTTGAGAGAGAGTGAGCAAGGGAGCAAGCAAGAGAACACAAACGGGAAGGGGCAGAAGGGAAGCAGCAGACACCCCCCCCCCCCCGAGCAGGGATTCCCAATGCGGGGCTCAATCCCTGGACCCTGGGATCATGACCTGAACTGAAGGCAGACACTTAACCAACTGAGCCACCAGTGCCCCTGTGACTCACAAATTTTTTTTTTGAGAGTCACCTGCATTTTTATTTTTATTTTTTAATTTTAATTTATTAGCATATAATGTATTATTTGCTTCAGGGTCTGTGAATCATCAGTTTTACACAATTCACAGCACTCATAGCACATACCCTCCCCAATGTCCATAACCCCACCACCCTCTCCCTCCCTTCCCACTCCCCAGCATTCCTCAGTTTGTTTCCTGAGATTAAGAGTCACTTATGGTTTGTCTCCCTCCCTGGTCCAATCTTGTTAACGTATTTCCCTCCCTTCACCCCACAACCTCCTGCCCTGGCTCTGAAATTCCGCATATCAGAGAGATCATATGATAATTATCTTTCTCTGATTGACTTATTTTGCTTAGCATAATACCCTCTAGCTCCATCCTCGTCATTTCAAATGGCAAGATTTTGAGGTTTTTTGATGGCTGCATAGTATTCCATTATATGTGTGTGTGTATCACATCTTCTTTCTCCATTCATCCATTGATGGACATCTAGGGTCTTTCCATAGTTTAGCTATTGAGGACATTGCTGCTATAAACATTTGGGTGTACTTGACCCTTTAGATCACTACATTGGTATCTTTAGGGTTAATACCCAGTAGTGCAATTGCTGGGTCACACGGTAGCTCTATTTTCAATGTTTTGAGGAACCTCCATAACATTTTCCAGAGTGGCTGCACCAGCTTGCATTCCCACCAACAGTGTAGGAGGGTTCCCCTTTCTTCACATCCTCATGAACATCTGTCATTTCCTGACTTGTTAATTTTAGCCATTCTGACTTGTGTGAGGTGGTATCTCATTGTGGTTTTTATTTGTATTTCCCTGATGCTGAGTGATGTTCAGCACTTTTTCATGTGTCTGTTGGCCATCTGGATGTCTTCTTTGCAGAAATGTCTGTTCATGTCTTCTGCCCATTTCTTGATTGGATTATTTATTCTTTGGGTGTTGAATTTGATAAGTTTTTTATAGATATTGGATACTATCCCTTTATCTGAAATGTCATTTGCAAATGTCTTCTCCCATTCTATCAGTTGTCTTTTGATTTTGTTAACTGTTTCCTTTGCTGTGCAAAAGCTTTTGATCTTGATGAAATCCCAATAGTTCATTTTTGCCCTTGCTTCCCTTGCTTTTGGCAATGTTTCTAGGAAAAAGTTTCTGCGGCTGAGTTTGAAGAGGTTGCTGCCTGTGTTCTCCTCAAGGATTTTGATGGATTCCTATCTCACATTGAAGTCTTCCATCCATTTTGACTCTATTTTTATGTGTGGTGTAAGGAAATGGTCCAGCTTCATATTTCTGAATGTGTCTGTCCAATTTTCCCAGCACCGTTTGTTGAACAGACTGTATCCTTTCCATTGGACATTCTTTCCTGCTTTGTCAAAGATCATAGAACTGAGGTTCTAGTTCTGGGCTCTCTATTCTGTTCCATTGATCTATGTGTCTGTTTTTATGCCAGTATCATACTGTCTTGATGATTATAGCTTTGTAATAGAGCTTGAAGTCTGGAATTGTGATGCCTACAACTTCGGTTTTCTTTTTCAACATCCCTCTGGCTATTCAGGCTCCTTTCTGGTTCCATACAAATTTTGGGATTATTTGTTCCATTTCTTTGGAAAAAAAAGGATGGTATTTTGATAGGGATTGCATTAAATGTGTAGATTGCTTTAGGTAGCATAGACATGTTTACAGTATTTGTTCTTCCAGTCCATGAGCTTAGAACATTTTTCCATTTCTTTGTGTCTTCCTCAGTTTCTTTCATGAGTACTCTATGGTTTACTGAGTACAGATTTTTTGCCTCTTTGGTTAATGTATTTCTAGATATCTTATGGTTTGGGTCCAGTTGTAAGTGGGATTGACTCCTTAATTTCTCTTTCTTCAATACTGTTGTTGGTGTATACAAATGCAACTGATTTCTGGGCATTGATTTTTTTTATATTCTGATATGTAACTGAATTCCTGAATGAGTTCTAGCAGTTTCTGAGTTCAGTCTTTTGGTTTTCCACGTAAAGAATCATATCATCTACAAAGAGTAAGAGTTTTACTGCTTCTCTGCTGATTTGGATGCCTTTTATTTCCTTTTTTAGTCTGATTGTGAAGCTCAGATTTCTAGTAGTATGTTGAATATCCGTGGTGATAGTGGACAGCCCAGGTGTGTTCCTGACCTTAGGGGGGAAGCTCTCAGTTTTTCCCCATTGAGAATGATATTCGCTGTGGGTTTTTTATAGATGGCTTTGATGATATGGAGGTATGTACCCTCTATCCCTACACTGGGAAGAGTTTTGATCAAGAAAAATTGCTGTACTTTCTCAAATGCTTTTTCAGCATCTATGAGACTATCCTATGGTTCTTGTTCTTTCTTTTATTAATGTATTATATCACATTGACTGCAGATGTTGAACCAACCTTGCAGCCCAGGAATAAATCCCACTTGGTCGTGGTGAATAATCCTTTTAACAATCTTTTATTCACATTTTTAATGTGAATAATCCTTTTAATACTAGCCTATTGGCTAGTATTTTGGTGAGAATTTTTGCATCCATGTTCATCAAGGATATTGGTCTGTAATTCTCATTTTTGCCCTTTGTCTGGGTCTTTGTCTGGTTTGGGGATCAAGGTAATGCTGGTCTCATAAAATGAATTTGGAAGTTCTCCTTCCATTTTAATTTTTTGGAATGTTTTCAGGAGAATAGGAGTTAATTCTTGTTTTAATGCTTGGTAGAATTTTCCTGGGAAGCCATCTGACCCTGGGCTCTTGTTTGTTGGGAGAATTTTGAGGACTGCTTCAATCTCCTTACTGGTTATGGGTCTGTTCAAGTTTTCTATTTCTTCCTGGTTCAGTTTTGGTAGTTTATACATCTCTAGGAATGCATCCATTTCCTTCAGATTGTCAAATTGCACTCTGTTTGGTGTGGTGGCAGTGAAAATCTGTGTGTGTGTGTGTGTGTGTGTATCTGTACAAGTGTGCATGTGTGCACACACATAGTGTAAGTGAACTCTGATCATGGATGCACAGAAGTTATATAACATGTTTTGTTGTTGTCTGGTTTGTTTTTGTTTCTTGTTTGTAAGAATCGAGCCTCTGCAGCCAGATATATCTGCATTTCAATTCTCACTTCTGCCACTTACTAACCATGCAATGTTTAAACTATATCAGATTCAGTTTTCTCACTTATTTATTTGAAGCAATAATTCCTAAAACATTTAGTGTGAATTATAAATGAATCAAATGCAAGAACTTATCAGAGTGAGTCGTGTATAGAGCTTAAAACACTATCTTTAAATATATTCCTGTATGTGAATATATTTAAAGTTAGTGTTTTAAGCTCTATACACAACTCACTCTGTGTAAACCTGGTGATTCACAGACCTGTACCCCTGGGGATAAAAATATATGTTTATAAAAAATAAAAAATTAATAAAAAAATAATAAAAAAAATAAAAAATAAATAAATATATTCACATACAGGAATACTGCAGTTGGATTCTGCTCTAGAAAAAGACTTTCAGGATTATTTTTCATAACATGGATGAAGAAAATTTTTGAAAAGTAGTTTATTTACTTTTGAGCAAGTAGATCATTCTTTCCCCATTGAAGAATTGAACTTCATTATAGCTGGGAGCCATTCCTATAATAGGTTGCTAAGGCATACCTCTTGAAGATTAAAAGTACAAAATAATAACTGGAATTCAAATGAATAGAAATTCCAGTTTAAGCTCAGCTGCAGCAGTGGTTGCTATCAACAAGCCTGCTTTCATTTCTCTAGTAATTAAGTTTCTTGAAAAAAAAAAATAAAGTCACCTTTTTATTTTTATCTGATTGGAATACTAGACCCTTTGGCATGAACAGTTAAGCTGATGATATTCTTTTATAAATTAATTGTATGATGGAGAAATGTTCACAGGAATTTTTAGAAATGCATTCTGGACTACTGTTTAGAACAGAAAGCTCTGTCAGTTAAGTGACCTTTTCTGGTTGTGTGATTATTTAGAATTAGATTTGGAGAGTGAACATTTCTAACATTGATGTCCTTGGGATCTGTGCACCAAAATTGCATTTCAAAGTAGGGACTATCACATTATAAAGGCAAAACCCCAAACCATGCAGCGCTATACCTAACCAACACTCAACCCAGTTTTGTACTCTACAGAAAAATGTTACCATGAAGATACGGTCTTCTGTGCCACTGTTCTGTGGGAGAACCCTGATGTAATCTACTTAAGAAGGAAATATTTCAATAAACACTAGTATTTGTGTGATCGCTAACTGATTTTAATTTTAGAATAAGACTTAACATTTACATAGTAATTTCACAGTACAAAATTGTGCATATATATTATACATTTTGTAACTTAGAGGTTATTCAGTATTAATTACTTTAGAACAGGGATTTTCTGTTTTCCTCCATTGATATAAAATGTGCTAAGTATGTATTTCTAAATTGAAATTTGAAAATCCTAAGAAAATACCTGAGGTGTGGTTATTTGTAGTGATATTTACTAACACTGATAAATATTCACATACATGACAATCTTACAGGCTTCAACAGGCTTTAATGTTTTTTCCATTAAGATAGTATTTCTGTTTAATAGTTTCAGCCAACCAAAAGTTTATGCTTTTTCAGCAAAGGACCACATAGTAAATACTTTAGGCTTTGTGAGTTTTAACAAGTCTATGTAACAACAACTTGACTCTGGAGCAAGGCACTATGTAAGAAGAACTTTATGTGGACACTAAAATTTAAATTTTATATAATTTTCATATGTCATTTATTATTATTATCAGTATTAGTATTAGTATCAATTTTAACTATTTCAAGATGTGAAAACTACTTTTTAGCTCTCAGACCATACAGGAACCGAAGGCAGCAGGCCAGGCTTGCCCTATAAACTGATTTGCAGACCTCTGATCAGAGGTTGGGAGCATCATCTGTGCTTCATTGACTTGCTCTCATTTCATTTTTAGCTACCTTTACTCGCTAGGCTTCTCTTTCATTTGTGAATCTGAAATGTGTCTTCAAGTAACTTCAAGTAATCTGTGGATTCTAAATTATTCTGTCTGGGTTAGAACAAAATCCCTTCCCTTTGCAAGAGAATAGACCTTTGTAAGTTCAAAGAAGGCCACTCGGACCCTCTTAGACTTCTCCATCTCTCTCTGTGTTTCTTAAACTCTTTCCCGGTGCTTATCTTTCATGGCTGATCTTCTTCGTTTGCTCCTTAATTTTCTATTCTTTACAAAATGAGCACACATTAAACAAAAACTTTAAGTTATTATCTGTCTAATGGAGACTTTAAAAGAATGTCTGTTTCCAAAGATTTTTGTACTAAGCCACAGTTAATGTGGTTGTTAGGAGTGGGAGCTATTGATTTATTTTTGTTGATTTATATGTTTAAATACAACCTAATTCATTATAAGGATACCTTATTTATAAATGATCAGATAACCTTGGTATTATTTCCTATGATTATGAGTGGTTAATTAGCACGTTAGTTCTTAGTTTCTACAACCTTGCCAGACATGGTTATTGAGAGAAAATAATAGCATAAAAAAGTTCTTAATAATTGAGAGAGATGTTAGATAAAAGTCATAAATCCATTTTGTTATTGGAGAGTGGCTTCTAGTAAACCTAATCATAAAATAAGTAATTAAAATAGTTCATCATCACCTCCCAAACAGCTTTATTCACTCCATTCATTTTCCCAGGTATGCCAATGGCACATTAATGATTATTCCCCTACTTTATTGGGTTCTGTTATGCCTTATCTGTCCAATGGAGGATAGAACCACTTATGATATTAAAGAAGCATGCAGTCAATTGCAAGTAGCACTGAATTTTTCTAGATGAAAATATACTAATTTTTACCAACAAATTTCTGACTCTTGGTATTGAAAATTGTTTTAAACTGTACCATCTTTAGAAAATAAATTGACTTTTTTTCTTAACAGGTTCTGGATTGAATGACGGACAGTGGCATGAAGTTCGTCTCCTAGCTAAGGAAAATTTTGCCATTCTCACCATCGATGGGGACGAGGCTTCAGCTGTTCGAACTAACAGTCCTCTTCAAGTTAAAACTGGCGAGAAGTACTTTTTTGGAGGTAAGATTACCATTTTTTATTGGTTAACTAGTACATTGTTAAAACAGAGTTTCAGTGAAGTTTGATTATGAACTATTTATATTTGATTCAGCACATCTCAGGGAAAATACCAAACTCTTATTCCGTGAGCTAAAGAGTGGCAAGTTTATGCTTCTTCGTGATGAAAGTATTCTTATGATGCCACCATATCCTTCTAGTTTAATTCAAATATTCAAAGTATAAAGCTTGAGATTCTGAATCCACTGATTATCATAATACTACCTTCAAAGTCAGATCCTTGGATCACCTATTGCTGTGTAATTAATTACTCCAGACCTTAGTGGCTTAGAACAACAAACATTGCCTCACAGTTTTGGAAGTGACATCCCATCACTTCAGTTATACACAGTTTGGTAGAAGTGAGTCACTAAAGGCAGACCACACTTAAATGAAAGGGATTACATGAGAAGACGTGCATAGAGATCATCTTCCAGGCTGCCTGTACCTGTTGCCTAATAGGAAAGGCATCTTATCTTATATACTTGGTTCTTAAGTAGTGAAAGAATTAGTGAAAAAGAAGGTTCTCTTAAAACAATAAATTCTACTATATGTGAAAAAATGTCGCATGGACCTGAGCATTTTTTTCTTTAATTTAAAAAACTTATCTTGCCAGAATTTTTTTTTATCATTAATGAAATGTAGGGACATCTTTTTATTAAAGAGTTTGGTGTGTTGTTTGAATCAATATATCTGTCACTAGATTATTGACTTCCTCATCCTATGTCACAGGATATAAGATCTCAAAAATAGTATTGCATTCTTAGGAAAGGTTTTGTTAAACTTTAGAAACAAATGTGTACATATATCTGTTTCTCAAAATACATTCATTAATATTCATATTTATTCATTTGCTTATTTAAGTTTTTATATATCAGTATATCTATATATATTTCTACTTTTAGAATAAGCCTATTTGAGAGCAGTCATATTGTGCATCTTCTTCCCTACTATATCCTCCATGGTCTTAGAAAAATTCCTGAAAAGTTGATAACCAATAAATAGGAATGAATTAGTAAATTTAGAAAAACAAGTAAGAGCAAACATTTTACTCCCAGTTGTTTAGAAGGAGAAATGGAAGCCCACAGTGCTTTACTGACCTGCCACTGAGTTTATACCATCAGTTGAGCTCAAGACCTGACTCCTGTGCTGGGTGTTTCTCGCTGTACATCATGGTACAATGAGTGATAACTCAGAGACCAAAGACCTGAGCTAGACCTCACTGTCTTGAATCTTACATTGTGTTCACTGGAAGTTAAAAACTACATGTTTCTAAAAAGGCTTTCAATAAATATTTGATGAGTTGGGTGAAGGTCGGCGAGAGGTCTTATAAGTGAATCCACTGGGGCTTATTGATTTTAAAGTAACCCAGTAGCCCAACTGATTTTTCTGCAAAAAAGTATTTAATATGATGGGCTTTTGGCCAACAGTTTTCATTGCCATCATACGAAATGGATCACAGTAGTCAGTTGGAAAGCTATTGATAATCCCTACCATCCAAATGGCAGTGGAATACCTTTGGCCATCAGTGAACATGCTGAATGCCTAAGGCTAGTTTTGGTCTGTTTCCATCTACGTGGGTAGCCTTGTAGCTATAACCAACAAATTTAAGGCACAGAGTTAATGAGATGTGAAGTCTTCATAGTGTGCTATTTACTATTGCTTTATAGATTTTGGTTTTCAAACCCAGTGGTTAGGAGTATATTTTCTCCCTCTTGGGTCTTTTGTCTGCCATTGGGAAATGCTGTCAGCAGATGATCATGATGCTGCTTTGGTTATATCTTCATTAGCTGAATCCTTGGAATATATGAGAATCACCAGGGAAACTTGTTACATTTCAGAATTCTCAGGTCCCACTCCTAGAACTCAATGCGGAATGCTGGGAAAAGAAAGAATTCTAAGCTCTAAGGTATTCTGGCACAAATGATCTGAGGAACAGAATTATAGATCACCCTGAGCCAATTTGCATGCACAGCTTTCAGATTCTTGTGAAAGACGTCAGTCGCCAAAAAGTGAGATAAGTGAGAATCAGCTACTGTCGTGTAGCTTAGCCACCATGAAGCAGTAAAAGGAAGTCACAGGCCAAGGTCTGGTGCACATACAGACATTTATTAAATGAACATTTTTATTAGCAGGTAGGCACAATTCAGTTAATACAGACTCTTCTGTAAGCTCAGTGAAGTCCTAGCTCTCTTACTTGCTATACCTTGAATTAAATGTTCTCTTCGGGCAGCTTTCACAGTATTTTAGATGCAGGATTCAGCTACACGCAGCCAGTGCCAAGCAAGAGAAAGTCTCCTAAGCTGATGGCTGGCAAGGATCACCAAGTGATCGATACTCCAGAACCATGTCCAAGGCTTCAGGCCACCGGCCTCACTTGCCTTATCTTGTCTACACACAGGCTTTGTGTGTCTATAAAACATGTTTTGTCAAACTATATATCCTGAATATCTTTCATTTCACCACTGAGATATCTTTCCTAATATTTATCGAACATTTATGCTGATTAACAAGGTACTCCTTTCCCCAAAGAAAACCCAGTTTGGCATTTAGTAAGTTGATTAGAGGAGCAGACAGCAGAAATATGAGGTAGCTGCCTCTGGAATGGTGGCTCGTGACTGCCTCTGACCTGTGGCTGCAGAGTGGAAGCTTGCTGTCTCCAGATAGTAAGTCACACACACACAGCTGCCTAGAGTCTGTGCTGAAAAGCTTTAAGTTAGTTGTAGATACTGTAATAAAAACATCTTAAACATTAGTAGAGTGGAAAGATAATGGACTTGTTACAAAATATGAGCTTTGAAACACATACTCCTGGCTTGGGATCGTGGCTTCACTTAGTTGATAGATCATTTTAATCATTTACCTTCTTCATTCATTGAAAGGCAGTAGAGTTAAATAATGGTGCGAACATTACTAGAGTAACCTACTAAACCCAGGGACTGATTCCAGGGGATGCTAAGCACTGACTCCCTTTCCAGTCCGTGTGGGGTCTTTATTTAACTCATCAAGGACAGCCCCTTCCAAGGAAGAGTTGAGATTTCAGACCACGTGCTCACCTAAAGCATCTGACCAACTTCTCCGCAAATCAAAACGAATTGTTTTCTTACCAGGTAAAAGCCTTAACTAAAGCTTGCTGGCCTTGTGTACTCGATTACAGACTTTCAGACACTTCGTTTCCTTTGGAGTAAATTCCTGATCATGTAGCTTCCACTCTCCGCGGCTGTGTTTTACCAGCGTGGAGTTTTATCTCTCCGTGCCTGCACCCTGCTAATCCCAGCCCAGGTCTTAGTTCTCCTCCGGAACACTCGTGGTCAGATATTTAAGCACCAAGAATTCTTTTGTCTTGTTCTTTCTTGGGAATAAACAGAGAAAGAAGGAGATTATTCATTTGGAGTGTTCCCTCAGCAACAGTTCTTTTGGTTGCTTTAATTTTTTCTCTCTACCACCCAACTGGAATTACTTTTGATAAGACTTTGTTAATTTTAATAATCAAAGTAAATTTATTTATTGACTATTTACCTGGTATTGGGCTTTCTGATACAGGCCAGAGCCCATGGTCATGAATTTGTAAATTTCTAAATTTTTTCAGGCTTTGTATTTTTTTTTTTTCTTCTAAATTTCTGTTGCTTTCATTTGAAAGAAGGAACTGTGGGCTGAAGAGAAGAGATAAGAAAGTTTCAGAGCTCCTGGAAGGGGGTGGCTGCACTCAAGAAGGACTTTCCTTCCAAACATACTTCGAAGGTTTCATATATCTTTTCTGTTTTAAAACTGGGATCTAAGTTCATTCATTTATATCCAGAGATTATAGAGCCCTAGTATAACCCAGGTTTAACGCTGTCATTTATATTATTTGTATGGCTCTCTTACTAATTTTATAGCTATTCTGAGCTCCATCTGGGGGAACCTCTGTTTTGTGCTGGAGGCCTGCCATCCGGTTGGCTGAGGCTCACATTATGAAGGATTGTCCCCTTAAAGTTGGTCCATCGAGACATTAACCGTATCTGCAAAATACCTCCACAGCAGCTCCTAGAGTCGTGTTTGCTTGCGTAACCGGCACTATAGCCTATCCAAGTTGACACACGGAATTACCCATCAGAGATATGGTTTCAAGATATCACATACAATTATAATCAGACACCAGGTTTAAGGTACAGATGAAGGAATACCAGAAACTGCTTTTACAGGTTTCTAATTAAAATCTCCAAGTCTTCTACAGGCTTCTTTTTCTGCTTTGTTTTGTTCTATACTTTCTAATGTTACTTATTTTATTCCCCCTTCTCTTTTCAATCCTTTTACTAAGATAAGCATTGACAAATGCTAAAATCCACCTATTTCAAGTGCATGATCCAGTGAGTTTTAGTAAGTATATAGAGCACTGCAGCCGTCACCAGAATCCAGCTCAGAGAGAGCATTTCTTTAACTCCCCAGATCCCTTCCTGCCCCTCTGCAGTCAGTTTCCACTCCTGCTTTGCCCCGGCAACTATTGATGTGGTTGCTTCTGCCCCTGTGTTTCTTTTTTTAGATCCTTTTTTTTTTCTTTTTTTAGATCCTTCCATTTTTGGTGGATTTGCAGTTTGCTTTTTGACTCTTCCATGTAGTTCTCCTTAGACACGTCGCCCAGCCCTCACCTTCTCCAGGGGGACAACTGGGCCCTCTCCTCCTGCTCTAGCACACCGCCCCTCCCCCACACCCTACCCCCTTGCCTGCTCCCGCTTTCTTCCCTCCCCTGCCCCAGCACTTAATCACACTCTGACATTCGCCATCCTCCATTAGTTACTGTATGGATCGTTTACTGTTGGAATCTCCCCTAGAATGTAAGCACAAAGAAGGCAAGGATATTGGTTTTGTTTTCTAATGTATCTTGAGTATTTAGAAAAAAATGTCTGACACATAATAGTTTCTCAATGTCTATTTATTCATTGAATAAATAATGGTCCCTCATGGATATATTGAATGGTTACATGCACAAGGGGCTACTGGACTTTTTATTCCCACATAGATTGTCAGTTTCTGCCAGATACCCCACACCCCCCAAAAATTTAGGTAAGGGGTATTGATTGTGCTAGCATATGATATTCCATTATCATATTTGAGAGGTATAACTTCCCAAGGTCTTGAAGATAAAATTATATTTTATTATGTCAGATGCAATTTTTTATTTAAGTGTACTACATTTATGACTGATAAGTCTTATTATTATTAATCCTGTCTCTACAGGATTTAGATAGTTTTGCTTGCTGAATATTTACTAAAACTTGGCATTATTATTCATACTAGAACAGTGAACAAGTTAGGAAGAATACTTGGCTCTCAGAAAGTTACATTCCAGTCGAAATAACAAATTCGTAAAATGAGTGTATTGTGGAGTCAATAAATCAGGGAAAGGATGGGCATTCTTAGGAAGGTGTTTTGAGAATTTCGTCTTAACCATAAGTTGGCCAGAGGAAGGCTCCCTTGAGAAGATGGTATTTGGTCAAAGGGCTCACGGGGTGAAGGGATCAGGGAGAAGAGAGGAAAGAACGCGCAGGCGCGTGGACAGGTGGAGATCTCAGGAGGAAAGGAAGCGGACCTGGCTTTAGGGATGGGGGCTGCCAGGGGCTGGGTGGTGATGGGTCTTTTACTCTGAGTTAAATGGGAAGGCATTTGAAGATTGGACCAGGGGAGTGTCATAATCTAATTTACATTGTAAAATGCTCTCTCTGGATGCTGTTCTCAGAAGAGCGTACAGCGGAGATGATCGATCGCAGTAATCCAGATAAAGGGAGGTGGAGACTGGGTGGCAGCAGCGGAGCAAGTAGGAAATGAGCAAGTCTGAATCCGTTCTTGGACGTCAAGCCAACAGGACTTGCCCCCTGGCGGGATATGGGTTGGGATATACAAACACGGTCAAAGATAAGAGGGGTCCGTCTGTTTCACAGAAAGCCTAGCGCTTACCCTTTCCCTATGCCACACTTCCTCCTTCCCCCCCCTACACTGTGGGGTCCACTTGGCAGTGTTTCCCTAAAACTTAGTCCTGACTTGTGCTTCATAAACGACTGACAGTGTCTGTTCCATGCAGCGACCTGTCATCCCTTCTTCAAAATCAACAGGCCTGTGACCTAACCCCTCACTTTCATGTCCCCCTGTGTCCTCTCTCTCTTGGTTTGCCTGGATGGGATCTGACTCCGTTCTCAAATCTCTCAAGCCTTTGCCAGAGGCTCTTTTTGCTTTATCACCCACGGGGTATAACAAGGTCAGAAGTCCACTGATTTAAAACGGGCTCTTGTAAACTACAATTCCAGTCAGTCTCTGGTTTGGAGACCACAGTGCCACTCAGAAGTAGACAAGTGTCCCAAGATCTTGCTGATACGTGGAATTTGAGAAACAAGGCAGAGGGTCATAGCGGAAGAGAGGAAGAAATGGACCGGGATGAAACCAGAGAGCGTGGCAAACGAGAAGAGACTTGATACCAGGAAACACCCTGAGGGTTGCTGGAGCGCAAGGGGGTGCGAGGGATGGGGTGGCTGGGGGATAGAAATGGGAGAAGGTGTGGGCTGTGGTGAGCGCTGTGAGTTCTCTAAGACTGATGAATCACAGACCTGTACCCCTGGGACAAATAATATATTATATGTTAATTTAAAAATAAAAAAGAAAGGAATAGACAAGGGGAGGACCCCGACTCAAAGCTAAGCAGCTGCTATAGGATAAAATGACTTTTAAAAATGTTAGTTCACACATGACCTCTGAATAGATGTACTTCCATCTTGAAGGTATGGCCTAACTGTAGTCTTCTCCGGGTCTTTGTTCCATTCATGGTCCAACTATACTGAGGTTGAAGAGGGTTAGGAGATCAACTACTTACTGTCTTTTTACAAATAAAATGATACCTAACCATCATCTATATCTACATAGCACTGCATCTTGTTTTTAATGTTGGAATACTTGAGTTCCCCACCTTTTGTGTGAAACGCAGCTCTTTGAAATACTAATTTAGTATTGCAAATGGCAAGAGACAACTTTTTCTGGCCACCTAACAATTTATGAAACTTCAGAATGAGAAATGAGGAAACCACATCTTAGAACCTTAGAGATTCCTGTATATTATTAATATTTTATTTGATTTGGGTTGGCTAACATTATGTTATAATTGGAATTCATTTTTTATTGCTTCCAAACCCATCAATTAGATTTTTTGTATATATACACTAATATTTTTTTATATATGCATTTTTTTTCTTTTATGCTTTTACTCTTTTACCCTGGTTCAATATTATAATATTATTATATTATATAAAACATTATATTGTTTTTCTTTTTTTTAGCTTCAGCGGCTTGATCCATCCTTAATTGTACTGAGTTAACCTAGAAACTTTCTCAGTTACTAATTTCTTAAAAAGGATTTGATTGTACAAAAACAGCTACTTGCCCATGTAAATATTTAGATCAATATTTGCTGTTCTATGCAAAATTTATCCCCCACTTTTAAAAAGTACATTTTTAAGCATTTCTTTCCATTATGAGAACACTAATAAGGAGAGACACATTTCTTTTTCAGTCTAATTCCCAGAGTACTTTTGGTTGTATTAGTTTGTTTTCCAATTATATGAATAAAAGAAAAAGGCAAAGAAGAAGAAGGGAATTGCACAATGAACTTGAATACATTAACTTCATCAGAAACTGTTTCTCTGTCCGAGATAGGAAAGTATTCATTACGTAGCCCCAAATTCTGAAGACCTTTATATATTTCTAGAAGTAAAAATTGCTTAGATCTAGGATTCAGGCTAATTAGAGTTATTGTGATATTCTATATGCCTTTGCGTTTTTCTGGCTCTGTGAATGGCTTGCATTGGGAATATTCAGATTTAAGACAGAACTCGAAGTAGTTTTTGAAAGGAGAAAATCATGGAATTATAAAAACTGCTTGACTTGCAAGAATTATCTTAATGCTACGGCTGTTTATCCCTGGCACCTTCTGCTTCTTACATTAATTTTGCTACATTAAAATCAGTAGACTAAAAGAACACAATGTTTTGACTGTGGAAATAATATAGATAACTCTATAAATATGTAGGTTAAATATGATTTCTCTATGTAGTTTTTAGAAAGTATTTTCCTTATCTAGACTGCTCTTAAGTTGAAAAATAACAGCCAAATTTTAAAACTGTGCTCACTTGTATATCTGCTACAAATATGTGATATGTGTCAAGTTACAACTTGAGGAGCATAAATGGTTCTATACATTATTTTAATCATTGATTTTGCAGTGTTTTATCAAAACAAACAAAAACAAAAGGAAGAAATTCATATGTTTTGTTTTTTTTTTCCCCATGTCTATTTAGATACTCTAAGAAGCAGGGGTTGGGATGGAATTAGACATTGGAAAGACTTACCAGACAGAATGCCTCTGCAGGATACAGGAATGAAAGAGGAAGAGCAGGTCTGATACCTGAGGAGGGAGAGAAGGAAGAAGGGGGTTGAGTAGGAAGAGCCCCAGAGGGCTGGCAGTGTTGGCCATGGTCCCTTGCAAAACTGCCCGTTAACAACTACCACCAAATGGAAATGGCTGATTCCTGGTCCTGTTGCTCTAGTTAGTAGTTGATTAGAGCAGGCTGGAGGCCCGTGGCCTCTGCAGAAGGGCATCTCTGGACTCTAATAACAGCCAACCCTGATCGTCAAACAGGAAAGATGACACAAGCATCCCTCCTTGGCCAACGCAAGTATAAATAAAAACAAAAGATAGTTCAGAAGTTGTTGTATAGTATTTCTTTACAAACCAGAGAAAAGTGTGCATTTTTGTTCTTCCTAATATAATTGGTATTTCTGTCTACATTCCTAATTCTCTATGGCAAAATAAAGAGAAGAAATGATTGTAGGGTATGTATTTTTAAAAACTGCTGAGCATTCAAGTACTACCCCTCCTGTGTGTGCAGGAACAAGGTTGAAAGGGGAGCCGGTGCCTGTGCTTGTGCAGGTCTGTCAGGGTTTGTTTGGTTTGCCCATTGGTTTGTTTTTTCCTTTGGGCATTCGATTATTATTTACCAACTTCTTCTCCCTTTGAATGAGGAAGTAAATTCTTTCTGAGTCTGTGCCTTTTTCACTTTTCCATTGTTGAGATTTTAAAGATCATAGATTCAAATAAATGAGTTTTTCTTGTCTGGCTCATCTAGGAAGCAATCAAAAAGAGCCTTTGCTAAATTCTCACTTTTTTTTTTTTTCCCAAGCCAATCACCTTTTTTTTTTTTTTTTTAAATTCTTCTTTCTTTTGGCTTTTCACTTGCCCGTCTCAGCAACCAGCTAGTCTTAAAATAATTAAGAATCATTATTTACTCCCCAAGGGAATTTTACAATAATAAGGAATTTGTAAGGCTCCCTTGCCTTCAAGACCCTAAGAAGGATACATCTTCAGTGGTGAAATTTCAAGTCTTTTTTAGGGTATAAGGTGTGGGAGAGAAGATGCAGGAGTTTAGGCCAGAGACCGTGCTAGTAACATTCAAGTCAGCTGGCTTCACAGTCTGGCACAAAAATTATATCACTTCAGTACCTCCTCATCAAAACACCCCTAAACTACTCCAATATCTGGGTCCTCCAGATCTCCGGTCCCTATGACAAGCATTGTTAGTACCAAAAATGTTATAGCACCGTCCTCTTAGTGAACCTCATCTGTAATGAGCCAAAATTCACTTTGATTTCAGAGTCCTGAAGTTGGGAAGAGACCTTCTCTGCCCTCACAGATCTTTATTGGATCAAACAGTGTGAAAATATGAAATTTGAATGAGAATGTTCTCTGCCAGCAGTGGACTATGTGATATTACTACCAGGAAGATCTGGATGCCCCAGAAAATCATCAGTAAAACAAAAAATTTTTAAGACTTTCAGATTTTTCCCCATTATCTTTGGGCTTTATTTATTTGAACAGTGGTGTGACTCCAGAATGTTCTGTGTATATATGGTTTTAGGTTTAATATTTCAAAGAAAAGAATATTTGAAGGACAGAAAATTCATGTAGAGGAAGAATGGCTCATGGAAAATAATTAGTCAGTGTTATATGCAGAAAAAAAAAACCACTTGAAAAAAATGAGGAGGAGAAATTTCAGTTGGGCTTCAGGACGGAAAGCTGAGCAGTCAGGCTGAGTCAGCGGGGAGGGATTTCTGCTATGTAGAAGCTCGGAAGTAGGAGTGCGTCTGCTGTTTGCCAGGCTAGTGCGAAAGTTAACCATTGATTCCAAGACTGACCTGTAGAGATTTGTTATTTGCTAAGATAATACATGTTTTAAAACAGGATTTCCAGGGCACCTGGGTGACTCAGTCGGTCAAGTGTCAGACTCTTGATTTTGGCTCAGGTCATGAACTCAGGCTGCTAAGATCGAGCCCTGCTTCGGGCTCCACCTTCACAGTGAGTCCACTTGGGATTCTCTCTGTCTCTCGCCCTGGACCACCCCCCCCCACACACACACACTCTAAGTAAGTAAAATCTTTAAAAAATAAAAATAAAACAAGATTTCCCACCTTATCATGCATAAGAATCTTCTCGGGTGTTTTTGTTATTTATTCTTTCTTCCTTCCTACCTTTCTTTCTTTCTTTTGTCGTATGTTTTTTAGGATAGTGTTGAGTTGTATCCTCAGTAAAAGTTCGATTCAATAGGTTTGAAGTTAGGCCCATAAATCTGCATTTTAGCCAAGCATTTGGATGACTTCACTTTTTAAAACTACCTTATTGAGGTATAATTCACACACCAGAGAATTTGCCATTTAAAGTATGCAGTTTAGTGGGGTTTTGTATAGTCTCAGAGTTGTGCAGATATCATCACAGGCTAATTTTTGGTCATTTTCAGGACCCCAAGTAGAAACCCAAACTCATTAGGAGCCAGTCTGCACTCTCCTACAGTATCTCCCAGCCCTCGACAACTGTGAATCTACTTTCTGTGTACAGATTTGCCAATTCTAGATATTTTATCTTTTTATTTTAAAAAATATTTTCTTTATTTATTTGACAGAGAGAAAGAGAGAGGGAGAGAATGAGCACAAGCAGGGGGAGCAGCAGGCAAAGGGAGAAGCCAGGTCCCAGCTCAGCAGGGAGCTGGATGTGGAACTGGATCTCAGGACCCTGGGATCATGACCTGAGGCCAAGGTAGACACTTAACCGACTGGGCCACCCAGGTACCCCTGGGCGTTTTTTATGAATGGAATCACGTAATAGGTTGTCTTTTATACCTGTCTTCTTTCATGTACCTTAATGTTTTTGAGGTTTATTCAATTTTAACATGTATCACTACTTTATTCCTAATTATTCCTTTAATTCCTAATTCCTAATACCATATTTCTTTTTTCCAAATAATATTCTGTTGTATGGATATACTACATTTTTTTCAGCCATTCCTCAGTTGATGGACCTTGGATTGTGTCCATTCTTTGGCTATTATGAATAATACTGCTGTGAACATTTGTGTACAAGTTTCTGTATGCACGTAGGTTTCTCTTACTCCTGAATATATATACCTGGGAGTGAAATTACTGATCCTTATGGTAGTTATATTTTATTGACCTCCCACACCCTCTCTTGAGTGATCTCAAGCCTGTAATTTTCGCTCCATATTTAAAGAAACACTAATTTAAGTAATGATTCGGATCAGAATGCAGGAGGAAAAAGAAGTACTTCTTGTGTCCAAATAATGAAAATCTTAAATTCTATAAAGGAAGACAAAGATTAGAAAGAGAATAAGAAATGTTTTATCATTAGAAAATGATAAAACACTGGGTAGTGATGTGAGGCTAATGTGATTAGTGGAAAGTTAGAAATACAAAAGCATCACTTCTCAGCCATTTGGCTAAGATCAAGTTGAGAAGTACAAAAGCAAAAATCAGAAAAGAAACAATTTTTTTTATCTAGATAGAAACAATCTTGAGGGTTAAAGAAAATGCTCTTATAAGGTAGTAAAGAGAAAATAACAGGAAAAACAAAGTAGGTCTTAGTGGGACTTCTTTATAAAAATAAAGTTTGAAAGCATAACTGAATTTCAGAAGGAAGAACTTTCACAGGTAGCATGGAAGAGATGTGAGCTGAGGTAAATGACCCAAGAACAAAATAAGAATCATCACGGTGAGGTAATGGGAGAGAGATAATAAACTTTGTCAGGATTTATTTTTAAAAGTACAAATGAACAAACTAAACAGTCTTTTAACATAACACCTGTGTTTAATTTTATATTATATCATTTTTAAAGTTGCCACCATTTTTTTTTTAATTTGACAAAAGTTTGTTGCTCTGTGTTAGACACATTTTGCTTTCTGGAATAGGATGTCCACAAATGTGCTGTGTCAGATACGTTTAAAAAAAGAAAGCTTCTTATTGCATGAAGACTTTCAGAAGTTTTAGTCAATCACAGTTTTTGAAAACAGACAGTGAGGAAAAGCTGGCAGTGTTTACCACTGTTAGTATACAGAAATAGCCATGTTCACCCTTCTTCCCATACATAGAACATTGTATGTTTCTTTGAGTGAGACCAATCCAAAATTTCATTAGTTATTATATCCAGCTCAGATCTACATCTCTGGATGTTATGTAGCCCTCTACATCTGGTCGAGATTTGGTTCCTTCTGGTTGAATGAAGTATAGATTGAAGACCAATAACTCAAATATACATTTCTTCTGTGAAAGATAAAAGTATAAGAAACATAGCCTTTTCTGGTCTGTAGTACTTTTTAAATCTTGTTAGTCAGGAAGAGCAAGCGACCTCTTTCCTAATGCCCTCCGTGCCCCTAGGGTTCACCCTCGGAGAGAGCCTCCTTGTCCGTGGTTCTCCCCCGCCATCTCTGAAGAGACCTTCCTCCCTGGCTGCGTGCTTTCATAGTGGACATCCTGTTGATACAGACGTGGATGCCTAGAGACTGCTTTACTCCTCGAACGGACGCAGATTGTTGCGGGTCATGCTTGTGGTTTCCTTGGCAACACAATTCCTCAGAAATACTGTAGTCTTCTAATCTGTTTCCTTTAAGGTGGTTCGCTGGGCAAGGAACCACATCTAAATTTCTTTTCTTGATGTAGCTTTAAGCCTGGTGACTCCATCTTTCTACTTAGCTCTGTTTCCTGCCCCTTTCCCAGTGGAGCTGTGCCACTCTGATCTCTCTCCAAGAGAATTTGCTGACCTCCCCTCATCTCTTCCTCTCCTGTGGGCTTTCAACTTCATGCCTCATTTATACCTTGAGGCCTTGAGAAGGAATAACCCTTGATTGGAGGACAACAGCCTAAGTCTGATTATTGCCATAGAGCTGTTGCCCACTGTCTGGTAGACAGCTCTTTTGTTGTTGTTGTTGTTTTATTTTCATTTATTATTATCCATGGCAGAATTCTGCTAGAAATCATGTATTTTCATCAAGTACAGACTAAATCTATATACCAAGTCTTAATTGATAAGAAGCCTATTTCTTGCAACTCTTTTTTTTTTTTTTTAATTTTTTTTCCAGCTTAATACTTGAAGGTAATAAAAGACATTTTGGACCAGAGTGTTACTCCCTTCCAAGGATACCTCTTGGCAGCTATGGCTTAATAGTTACTGTACTTTAGGATATAGGTTTCTTTCTTTCTTCTTTTTTTTTTTTTTAATCTTTTCTAGCTCATAAATTGGGGGTTCTCCTTCAGTTCAGAAAGCAGAGAGCACCTGCCATTTTAAAGTGGTTTTATTTTTATCTTAGCCTACAGGCTGGCTGGTCCTAGACCAAGTTTGTCTCTCTCTTGAAGACTGCTGAACACAGCAAGAAGGAGCCAAAGCACATCAGCATTTGAGCACTCCCTAATATTTCTTCTAATTTTAAAAGTCCCAGTTGGCGTCTGGTTTGCCTTCCCAGGAATAGCAGTTGACAGTATGACCAAATATTTTACTGCAAATACCAAAGGCTCCAGCTTTCCAAGCCTGTATTAGCCCAGGCTTCAGGGCCTGGTGTCTACTAAAGACAATTCCATAAACATGTTCTGTAATGCATAGTACCCTATTTTTAAATATAGTACCAAATGTTGTATTAGTTTGGATTAGGTTCAGCTCTGAGTGGCAGAGACTGTGATTAACAAGCTAGAGATGTATTTCTTTTCCATAAAAGATTGAAGGTAAACTCTGAAGGCTGTTGCAGAGCTCCAGAGTCAGGAAGCCAGGCTTCTTCTGTCTTTTGCCTTTACCATTCAAAAGAGTTAGTATTCACCTTGTGGTTTCAAAGGACAGGTTAAGCTCCAGGTATTATATGCAATGTTCAGGCAGAAGTAAAGAATGCGAGGGTCTGGGCTCTTTCCTTTAAGGCCACTTTCTGAAGTCCACATTATGTATGAAACTCATCAGGGGCTGAAACTTACATGGTCATGGGGGGAGATTGAATAGCCAAGTGCCAGTTAAATGTCTATATCTATGCAAGAGGGGAAAATTAATAATTGGAGGGTAATTAGTAGTCTCTATAACAACTCTTCTGTTTAATATTAAATGCTTGATATTATCTTTGAATTTGATTATAGTCTGTGCCCCCAATTTTATTTAATAAAGTGATGTCCAATATTATTATTCACTCCTTGGGCAAATTTTGAAAATCTGTGAATGAATGGTTGTTTAATCTAAAGATCGTGAGTTTGGGAAATACATTTAAGTGGATTCATTTCTTTTCCAAGTTTTCAATTATCCATTATCCTAGCCTGAAGCTTATTATAGCAAATTATTTAGAGTAGTAAAATTAAATAGCTTTTAAAAAGCAATAGAACATCCTCTAATCATGTATTTATATCTCTGTCATCCACAATCATATTTCTATTCCCCATAAAAAGCCTAATGCAGTAAATTCCTTTCTCTTAAATTAAGGGAGAGTTATTTGACCATTCCTCAAAACATTAGAAGTTATTGACATTAATGTTGGTTATTATCTATGAACTTTTTTCTTTAACTCAGAAAGTAAATGATTGTACATTTGTTAGTTAATGGATGGTAGAAATTTGACCATGGATGTTTTGTCTAGAGAAATGGAAACTAAGAGACTAGGAAAACATACCTTTGGATTTAGGAAACTGTCTATACCTCAAGAAGAAGTAAGTGTATCCGATGGACAGCTAGATTTTAGCTCCAAGAGAGCAGGAAACAGCCTTGATTTTGCTCCTCCCAGCTTACGAAGATACTTTACATGTGCAGAAGGTTCCCATTATACATCTGCTCAATGAATTACTAAGGGTGATTAACCATGTCATTAAAAATTTGTTCTCTTAGAATTCTATGTCATTTTATGCTAGGAGGCAACTATATATACATTTTAAACCTTTTTTTGGTATTCTTCTTATTTAAAAAGTGTAACATATACTGTGCTGTACCTTATATTTTTATCTTTTACTGTGGTATTAAAGTGTAATCTGTAGGAAGGCATAATCTTTCCTTAGACATCAGCTCTAAAGGTTAAAGCTGTATTCTACAACACTTGCATTTCTCCTTAATAAATATCTCTACTTTTTCCTTATGTGAATTTCACTAAATCTTTCTAAAACTTACTTTTTTTAATGTCTGAATGTTATATTGTCCCTTAGAAAGGTGCATTTTTCTGATGTATCATTTGTTTTTCAAAAAAAAAATCTTTAAACTACCCCCCATATTGAACAATTAGCTATTTTTTAAATACTTAGTAATTTCTTGTTACTAAAAACCTAATTGGCTCAATAGAGATACACTTCAGTATTGTCCTGTTTGAAATAATGCAAATATCACATAGGGAAAATGGGTTGTTAAAATTCTGTCTGTGGCTGTAGATAATGGCACATTAGTGGGCAAGCAACCTCCAGATTTTTAGAACATCAGATTTCAAATGGTTTTAGAGAAGTGAAATTAGGATACTTAAAAATAACTAAACATAACTTATTGACTATGGTATGAAATGTTGATTTGATATTTCTGAATATCATATACATCATCAAACCAGACAGGCAGTTGGATTTAGGCCAGTGGGTGAAATCCATGCATTATGTCTCCTCACCACCCCAGTTTCTACTCCTCTGCTAAGGCAAGAGAATACTGTATCTCAGGGAGGAGAGTTCAAGAATTAGGGAGGGGATGCAGATGTTTTGCCCCACTTACAAAGAACTTAACAAGCAAACATAGCCCTTGTTTGACAGTGCTGTCTAAATACTGATTTGTTTTTCAGCCAGTCAGGTAGCAGCTAAAATTCCCCATGTTATAGTAAGAAAAGTCTGCTAGTCACAACTTCTACCTACAAAAATTAGTCACAATTTCCAGCTATATTCAGTGTTGAATTCACAGAATGTGCCATTTTTGTGTGGCAAAATGCATGTAACAAAATTTACTATTTTAACCATTTTTAATTGTATAGTTTAGTGGCATGAAGTATCCTCACTTTGTGGCTGGCTGACCATCACTGTGATCCCTGTGCAGAACCTTTCCTGTCCCCAAACTGAAACCTTGTAACTCTTAGCCTCCTTTAAACAAGGACTTCCATTCCCCTTCCCCCCTCTAGTAACCACGATTTTGCTGTCTCTGAATTTACCAATTCTAGGGCCCTCGTGTAAATGGAAGCAGATGATACTTGTTCTTTTGTGTTTAGTTTATTTCACTCTTGAGCATATTGTTTTCAAGTTTCATCCATGTTGTAGCATGTATCAGATTTTCATTTCTATTTATAGCTGAATACTGTTCCTGTGTTTGTGTGTGTGTGTGTGTGTGTGCGTGCATGCGTGTGTGTGTGTGTGTGTGTGTGTGATCCATTTGCTTCTCCATTCATCCATCAATGGAAATGGAGTTTGGGTTGTTTTCACTTCTTGTGAGTAATGCATGTACAGTGTACAAATGATCTATTTGAGTCCATTCTTTTATGGTTAGATCACATGGTAATTCTGTTTTAATTTTTTGAGCAACTTCTGTATTGTTTTCACCATGACTACACCACTTTACATTCTTATCAAAAATGCATAAGAGTTCCAGTTCCACCACATCCTGACCAAGCTTGTTCTGGTTTTTTTTTTTCTTTTTCTTCCTTTTTACTTCCTTCCTTCCTTTCTTTTTTTTTTTTTTTTTTTTTTTTTTTTTTTTTTTTTTTATAAAAGCTATCCAAATGGGAATGAAGTGATTGATTTTGTTAATGGTGAGATGAAATGTGAAGTAGATGTCCTCCTACACTTGGCTTTTACACTTAGCCTCTCTCCTCTTCTGCAATGACACAACTAGACTAGACAGTAAGTTCTTTGGGGACGGGAAGATGTTTACCGCTGTTTTTAACTTTTAACATAATAAGTGTTTAATACATGTTGAACGGGACAATGTATGAGTAAAATATAAGAAAACATGAATGAATGAAGAAACAGACCAATGCATTTTACACTTTCTATGGAAATAATTGCTAATTTTCCTTTTTTAGATAAGCTGTGGAAACCTTCAGGAATCCTAAAACTCCAAAGCTGACTTGAAGTGTCTTGCCATGTTTTTCTACTTGAAAAAATAAGCACTCTGAATAGTAACATTCACTGGCTTTTTACTATGTTCTAGGAACTATTGTTAGCATTTTCCTTAATTTATCTCATTAATCCTCATGATGGCCCTGTATCAGGGGACTATGATCCTTATGCCCATCTAATAAAGGTAGAAATTAAGCCTCCAGTTGTGTGATTTGCCTGAGGGCCATCGGCTCTTAACAGTCAGAGCGAGGACTTGAATCTAGGTTTGTCTGACGCTGTGCACACTAACCTTCTAACCAACATAATATATTGTTCATTAGAATGCCTGCATTTAGTTAGCATTTTCTTAATTATTTCCCAGGTTAAATTATAATCATTGCTTTAAATGCTTCGCAGAACATTCTTACATTAAAATTTAATCAAATTGAATAGATCAGATCAGAATAAAAGGGCTGAAAGAGTCAGGTTAGCTGTATTTTAAGTCTCCGAAGGCATGGAGAAGCTTCTCCTACCTTCACTTCATAGCCATCTGAAGTCTTCAAAGATAAATGTGCATTGCACTTTTTTTATTAACTTTTCTCATCATATATAGGAATGAGATACGTATGTATAAAGAAGTGTGTATTTGTTCTGTGTTTAGTGGAACTTTAGGAAATACTCTCTTCCTCTAAAGTTCTTTCCTTATTGTCTCTGCAAGAATACTTGAAATTCAGGTTAGGGGATTGAAAACGGTTGTGAAAATTCAAATGCTTTCCTAAAAAGTTGACACATGAAGACTTTATCATCCATCAACAGTAGCCAGAATGAGTTGTTCAGAAAGAGAAGGAGCTCAAGAGAAGGAACTGTTAGAAAAATAGCAGACAGTCTAGTAGGCTTAAATAAGCTGGAGCTTATGAAAAATACCTACAGTTTTGGGGGAAAATGTAAATATATTGGGACAAAACCAAAGAGGATGGGTCCGGATGAGAATGTGGTGCATTTTAACAAACAAGAGGAAAGAAGCAGGGTGGGCTACTCCACTCATTTGTTCTGGCAGTGTTCTTTTCCAAAGAAAACGGATTTCATACTGGAAAAAGGAAAAACAAGTATCAGAGAAAGGACACCGGAATCTAAAATAGGTGAAGAGGGGTACCTGAGTGGCTCATTTGGTTGAGCATCAGACTTCGGCTTGGATCATGATCTCAGGGTCCTGGGGTTGAGCTCCCTACTCAGTGGGGAGTCTCAGTGGTTAGTCTGCTGTCCCTGTCCCTCTGCCTATCTTCTGCTCATTCTCTCTCTCTCTCTCTCTCTCAAGTAAATAAAATCTTAAAAGAAAATAAAAAAGAAATAAAATAGGTGAAGAAAAGAAGAGCCTCTTGTTGCCTGAAAGTGGCTCTGAGTATAGGATACAGATCAGTGATATAACTTTTAATGCATCGTTTAAAGCAAAATCATGCATTCTACAAATTCAGCAACTAATGTAGTTGAGAGTTGGGGCTAGCCTCATTTTTTGAGTCTCCAGACCACTCAGCCTCAGTGAAAATACCCAGTTGCTCCAAGTCTTCAGCTACAATGGGGGTCTCTCAGACACAAATGTAAAATGACAGGCTACCATTTATAATGTGTGTATAATATGTGTATAATATGTGTATAGTGATGGCTACCATTATTGGCCATTAATAAAGTGAGAGAGCAGATTCCAGATACCCCAGATCTGCATAAGCCTTTTAATCACTGTAAAAATTATAAAATTGATGATTAAACTCCTTTATCAATACTTAATAATTACTAAAGCAATCAAGTGTCTTACTAAGACTAAATCACTCCAGGAGAATTTTTTTTTTCTTTTTTTAATAGGAGGGATAGGTTTGAAAGATCAAAGGATATTCATTGGTAAGTGATAGTCACTAGAGGAAAAGTGTCCATCCTCACGCATGCACACACCATTGGAAAACTGCTACTGAAATAAAGCCAGCCTGCAGGAGTGCACCATGTCCCTCAGTCATCTTGGGGCAAACATGGCAGAGAGCCCAATAGATGCTGTAACTTGAACTTGATTTAACAAGGCCTTTGGCAAAATCTGTTCTAGCACAATCAGGATTTGAACACAAAACCCTAATTAAGTTCACTAGCTCTTCCTTTAGTATGCAATTTTGACCCCAAATTAAATAGACAAAGACCAAGAGAAAAGGAGAATGTCCTGCCTTTATGAAGTCCCCTGATTTTGATCTCTCCCCACCTTGAAACTGGGAAGAAAAATAAAACAGAATAAAACGGGGCTGAGAAAAAATAAGTTCTCTGATGACTTGTCATAGACAGAGGTACGTATATGAAATCCTCTGCCCTGACCAGAGATAACAGTGAATCTGAGTAGGTTGAGATGAAGGCAAGTGAACTATAAGTGTTACAAAAGGCATTTTTTTTTTAATGGAATAAGGGTAGAAGTTATCTGTGAAGCTACTCTTTCTTGGGGAGAGCTATTAAACTTCGCAAGCAGCTGGCAGTGTGTTTGTAACATAGGGTAGAATTGGCAGCACGCTGGCCTCACAGCCGTGGGTGGAAAGGTGCAGTCACCCCTGCCAGGGGAAGGACGCGGAGGAGGGCAGAGTCTGTACTGCCCACTCATAGAACTTCTAGTGTAACTTCTCTGACTTCTGGACCCTGGTCTCGACATGTGATTCTTAGTATCTCTGAAAATTTTTCTTTCGTTACTACCTCAGAACTTTCCTTACAGCTCTATTCATCTTTTTCTGCCCTGTAGGTAGCTTGAAGAAGTGCATTTGTGCTGTAGAAATAGTCAACTGAGTGAGGGCCTTAAGAGGCAACCCTATAAGCCATGACTATTGTCCCTTTCCTGTAAATCATTTTTTAATCAAAGACTCTAACAATAAAAATCAAACCAAACTTACCAAATTTGCAACTGGTACAAACCTGGGAGGAAGAGCTACAAGCAGAATGACACTGTTTAAAAAAAATTCGGAGAGAATTTTGACAATCAATGTTCGAGCTCTGGTTCTACCACTAACTGGTCAGCCTTAATTTTTTTTTTTTTTTTACAATTGAGAAAAGTAAGATTCTGTGAGTTAAGCAACTGCACATACCGCTAGGAACTGAGAAGAGACTGAAGATCTGTTTGTTGAGAGGCACAATATACTTTGGTAGCAAACTGAATGGGAGGGCCTGGCGAGGAGTGCAGGGTGGGGACAGATATGGTGACCAGGGTGACTCGCTTGGATGGCCAGTGAAACTGTGCACAGCCATCAGGATGGCGAGGAGAAGGATGTTTAAGTTTGGAAGCAAAGATGACATTTCACATGTATCAGATAAGAGATTTCTTTCAGACATTCCTATAGACACGTCTCATAAACGCTTGGGTGAAAGGCTAATGTGGGAGTCCCCGCCGTAACGTTACAGTGGTGACAGTGACAAACCAGTGAGAGCGGGTGGAGAGTAGATTGATCTGGAAATGAGAACCAGTACCCAAGTAGGATGGAACCTTGACTTCGGGGAACGGACACAGGAGACAGAACCGCATGAGAGACTTATTAGAAGCAGGTGGAATGGCTGGCAAAGAGCCAGAGGGCACCAGGGCGTCGAAGCCACCAGAGGAGGAGAGAGAACCCAGAATTTGTAGAGTTTGGCTAGGGATGGTATGAGGACTCATCCGGATAAATAGAAACGCGTCTTTGACTACTGGCCAGCATGTACTCCAGTCTTTACTCTTCCTGCATTTCGGTTCCCCTGGGAATTAAGCACTGATCCGTTCTCCAAGACTTTTCCAAGATCACTGTCCTTTAGAAGTGTTCTTTTTTTTTTAAATTTTTTAAAAAGTTTTAATAAACATATGTATTATTAGCCCCGGGGGTACAGGTCTGTGAATCGCCACTTAGAAGTGTTCTTATCAGCTGCCTCAGTATCCCAGAATGTTGTCCAGCAAGCATCTGGCTTTGCTGTTCTCATGAGACGGACACGCCTTGTAAGAACTCTTCTCAGATCTCCCCTCCTTGTTAGGGTCTACCGTGATGTGGCTTTGGCAATACTTAGTATGGAGATCCTAGTAAGAAAGGATTATTGTTATTAGCATTAAGCTAAATGTTAGTCTGCAGAGCAACGAGGCTGCTCAGATGTAATGTTCAGATGATCTTAGGCTGCGTTAATGGAAGAGAGTCATGACCACGAAGAATGAGAGCCGTATTTTCTTCTGTACTGGTTAAACGATATTCTTATTCTGGGGGCCAGATTTTAAGAAAATTAATCCATTTGAATGTATCAAGAATAGGGTGAAATGAAAAATGTTCTGTAAATTGCTTTTTTTTTTTTTTTTTTGTGATGAAAATATCCATAATGGCAACCAATTGGGCTAAGTTTTCAGAACAGAAAACTCCCTTCTGCTTTCTTTCCCCATTCCCCTGAAAGTATGGAGTGCTCCGCAGACCACTCAGCAAATGCCTGCTTGACCTCTGGAAAAGTTCAGCACTGCCAATCAGCAATCAAAAACTTTTAGCAGGGCCTCCTGGGCAGAACACAGAAAATAGCTGAAAGAGAGAGAAAAATAATTCTAGGACAATGATGATCAAAGTGGTTTCTACTTCATTTTGGAGGGTAGATTTTTTGCAAACACATTTTCACAGACACATAGATTTGGGAAACGTTGGCTTAAAAACATACAGCTTTCTTGCTGCAGGATTCCTCTGAGTATTTAATATGTGAATGTGCAAGTGACTCAGTTTCCCAAATTTATTTGGCCTTTTAAAATGGACCATCTTTAAGTACTAGTGCTTCCCAGTACGCATTTTGGGACACGGATCTAGGAAGTAGGAAGAGGAGCAGAAAGAAGGAGGAAGCTGAGGTTGTGTTCTAAGAGCAGCCCCATGGTGGAGACTTTGATTAATTGTGTGAAGGGGTTTGTAGCAAGAGGAAAATACTCTTTTAAATAATTTTATTTCAGGGCGCCTGGGTGGCTCAGTGAGTTAAAGCCTCTGCCTTCGGCTCAGGTCATGATCCCAGGGTCCTGGGATCGAGCCTCACATCGGGCTCTCTGCTCAGCGGGGAGCCTGCTTCCTCCTCTCTCTCTCTCTCCCTCTCTCTCCCTCTCCCTCTGCCTGCCTCTCTGCCTACTTGTCATCTCTCTCTGTCAAATAAATAAATAAAATCTTTAATAAATAAATAAATAAATGAGTTGATTTCATCTCATTTTATCTGGGTCATGGAAAGTGCACTCCGTAACCCTGATCATCTGTTTTACCCGCCTTCCCACCACCTTCCCTCTGTAACCATCAGTTTGTTCTCTGTAGTTTCATCTGTCTCTCAGTTTGTCTCTCTGCCCCCCACGCTTTGCTTGTTTTGTTTCTGAAATTTTACATATGAATGAGATCATAGGTCTTTCTCTGACTTACTTTGTTCAACATAATTCTCCCTCGCTCCATCTATGTTGTTGCAAATCGCAAGATGTCATTTTTTATGGCTGAATAATGTATAATATACATACGTACATGCATACATACATACATGTGTGTATATATACACACATACATACCTTCCCATCAAAGCAGCCTTGGATCTGAGAGAGACTCAATCATTTTATTTAAGCCAGAACTATGAAAAGCTTCAAAGGGGCCCTATGCCTAGATTCTCTACACCGGGCTCCTTCCTAAAATTTTTACTCTTTTACTCCTACTCTCCATCCTCACTTCTGTCTGAAAGGATGATAGACCTAACTCTGGTCCTCTCGAAGCAAAGTTCTGCTCTACTCCCTTCTGTGATAGAAGATAATCTCCTGCAGTTAGTTTATCTGCTCCCTCCTAGTTTTAATATATTCTGGTTTCTTAATGCCAGAAATCTACAAACACCAAATAAACCCCAGGTTGGCCTTTGACCTTGCCCATCCTTGATGGTAACAGCCCCTCTCTTTCATTACTTCACGGGGGAAACTTTTTGGAAAAGAAAGTAGTATATCCGTTGCCTGCACTTCCTCCACTCACTGTTTTTTTCTAGGTGCATTGTGTTCTCTTACTATCATCTCTAATAAGAAAAAATAATTATTTGCAAGAAGAAAAAATGCTATTTATAACTATAAATACTTCCTGTAGAAGATGAAAACTGTTACATGACTGGTCTTTTCTTCTGAAAAATCTTGATGGGTTTACTTAGGTCCCTTTGGAGATCAGACTCGAAATGAATTGATCTGAATGCTTTGGAGATCCAGGGGTAATTCTAGAGGAAAAGAATAGCACAGGGACACTGAGGAGCCCAGTGAAATGACAGAAGGTCACGCTCCTCTCGATCAGCTCTTCTCCAGCAGCTCTAACCACTCGAACACAGTGCCGTCAGGGACAGTGTCTGTGTGTGTAGAAACTAGAAAGGGCCAGTTGCGCATCCAGCGTAGTGTTGGTGAAGCAGAGATGCACATAGAGGTCCTCTGATTACATGTGTCTCCTCCCTCATGAAGGGTGTTATATCATAAAAAAATCGTATTTCTTCAGCGTTTTTCATACCAAATACTCATTTTTTCTCACTTCATCTTCACAATACTCCTCTAAGTTACCACATGGTGTTATTCCTGTTCTATAAACAAGGAAATCAAAACTTGGGTGAGTCTGAGGGACTTGTCAAGGCTCACCGAATTAGTAAGTGGCGGGGCAGGATTTCATGCTACCTTGTCCTTAGTAGGTACGTAACAGTCGTTGAATTTAATTAGCTTGAGAGTCGTTGTGTAATTTAGTGAATTGGCTGCGGAGTATATCTATCAATTTCTTTCTGGGATAGGATATTTTCTTAAATACTGACAAACAAGCAAGGACTCATGCTGAGCTGATGCTTCTAATAGAATAACCTAGAAATCTATTACTGTATTGTGGTGCTATCAGTGCCAGTAAAAACTTTATTTGATTTCTGTTTTTCTCATTTATGCTACAAAGGAAGAGGATAGCCTTAGGAAAGTGATTTGCCTGTCATTTGATCTTTATGAAGAAATTACACATAATTAACTTATTTCATTTTTAGTAAGTTACTAATTAGGTGATACGTTCAGATTCGAGAGGATTAATCTTTTGGCTTCCAGCGTGGTAGTAAAAAAGAATCCACTATCATAGAGAAAACAAAATCATCAGGAGTTCTTGAGCCCCCAAAGAAAATAAATGATTGAACAAAAGAATGGCACTGAGAGGCTTTAATCTGAGCATTTAAAGTGAAACAGAGATTTAAGAAATCTTATGATCAAAGCAGTCGAGTTAAAATAGAAATAAATTATTTATTTAGCTGAGGGTAACATTTTTCTTTGTAATACTTATTTTTCCTAGAAATTAAGCCTATCATCTCAATTGTATCATAATATTTTAGATTTCACAGCATGAATTACTTGACTCCCCTATTATTAAATTAAGCCTTATTGTTCCCAACACGGAGCTTAACATTTAGTATCTAAAGGTCATTGCTCTGCAAACGTGAGACGAAGAAATAAAGTTTAGCAGCTGTATCCCATTCTGCTAGTCGGAAAGGAAGGGAAGCAGGAAGGAATAAACAGCCGTGCGGGCGAGCGGGACATGCTGAGCAATTCAGCATCTCGTGGGCAGAGCTGAGGGTCCTGTCATTTTCCTCACATTTTCAGCTTGCGTTCTGAGTCAGGGAGAATAGAGCAGAATTAGCACTAAGTTCAGTTTTTTTCATATGACCTTTGTTTGTAATGTGAAAAGAACTAAATTTCAGCAGAAAGATGTGGGAGATCTTGAACTCTAATTATGATGATATTGTTGAGTATCATTTGTAGTAAAATTGGGGAGTTTCTAAGTAATGTCCATACCCCCACTGAATTGTGGTCACATTTCAAGTCTTAGAGTTTTGCTGCTTACTTTCCTCTGTATTTGTTGCTCACGTGACTGTGGCGATATACCTAGCACAGGAGGTACCTGAAGGAAGTTTATTTAAGCACAACTATGTGAAAATGAAGTTAAACAGAAAACAATAGTCAAATAGTTAAAACATTCCTCATTAAGCCTTCAGTCCTTGGGATTTGGTTTAGTTCACTGAAATCTCTCACCCCTTCATTATGGAAGTGAAAATGGTCAAGAGAAAATTTGTGTCATTACCTGTGATGAAAATTGTCAGTTAATGCCTTCCTGAAGATTTTACATGGAGAGGGGAACTTAGAACCCTTCCAGTAAACTGTCTGTAAATCAGTAAGGAAATCAGGCTTGCACAGAAGAAATGTCTTTCTGAAATCATGGAAGTTGTCGGTGACAGATGTAGGATCAGAATTCAGGTTACCACCTGTCCAGTTCAGACCTTTCACTGTTCAGTTCTGAGTCTCGGCTCCCACAGTGCGAGGCCCCCAGTGTTGGCTGTGTCCTGATTAACTGCAGAGTCGGACTGTGTCAGCCATAGTTAAAAGCCACCCACAGTTCTCCAGAACTCTGTGGGAAAGGGCATAGAATTCTGTGGAACAAACCATGGAATTTCCTTCTCAGTTCAGCAGTGAGGATAGCACGACTTTATGATTAGTGCCAGGCCAGGTGTTATTATCAGCTCATCTGGGTTTTTTTTCCTCCTTTAGTTTTGTGTTTTAATAAGTGGTGTGTGTGTGTGCCCCAGGAGATAAGCAAGATGAATCAATTGGGGAAATGAAATAAAATATTTAAACTTTTATTTGCTTATAATTTCTATTTTTATGTTCATATAATATAATGTAGTACAATATAATTTAAAAATAGGGTTGCATGGTGGCTTAGTTGGTTAAGAGTCTGACTCTTGATCTTGGCTCAGGGCATGATCTCTGGGTCGTGAGATCGAGCCCTGCATAGTGCTCCTTGCTTAGCCGTGCTCTTGAGAGTCTCCCTCTGCCCCACCCCAGCTTGTGTGTGTACATACATCCTCTCTCTCTCTCTCTCTCTCTCTCTAAGAAAGGAAGGAAGAGAGAGAGAGGAAAAAGGAGGAAGGAGGGAAGGAAGAAGAAAGAGAGAAAGAAAGCTGATGCTACTGCTTTTTTTTAGGGGGTACAATAGAAAAAATTTGAGAGACCACCTTCAGAAAACAAGTCCTACCACCCATAAGAAGGAATGACTCTAAGGTCTGTTTGCAAATTGTTGTCACTGCATATCACTCAGTCTCTATTGGAATCCCTCAATATTCCTGTTATCAATTCTTCTTTCAGGTAAATCAAACCATATTTTAACCTCCCATCATCTCTAGAATGGTTGTTGTGTTCTCAGATGTGTCTGTAATGTTCACGGGACAGCAGGTGGCTTTAGTTATGATCAGTTTGAACACTCAAATTAAAAAAAAAAAAAACCAAAAATCAAAAAACTTTGCCCATGAATAAAATTCTCTAAATAACTGACCAGCCCTTGACCTTATCAAAAACATTCCTAGAGCTACATGTCAAGAGGATTGACTTTGGACCATAACGTTTGAGGGGAGCTGATCACTGCTTCTTGCTTTCTGCTTCACCTAGAAAGGGGGACTGTGTAGGCTGCCAAGTCCAAATCCTGCATCTTCTACCGTCAGCTCCATCTCTCACCCATAATCTCCTCCACCACTTACGGTGGATTTGTGCTATATGTGGTGCTGGAGTAGATCACCTCCTTCTCAGATAATTTTCAGATCATTTCCTGGTTTACAAGATGCTGGGAGTTTTGTGACCCCATCTCTCAGACAAGGCAGGAAACTAGTAGGCTAGTCTGCAGCTGCTCTGAGTCTTACAGCAGACTCTCGCGGGAGTTCTATGTAGAGGGAGTTCTTCACTGGAAAGTCTCAGTTACATTTTTGAAATATTTCTCAGTATTTATTTTCTCAACTGTTGAAAATACACAGAATCATATAATATTAGGGTGATTGTCTCAGTTACCTTTCCAGGGCAAAGGCAACGGACTCTGAATTTTTTTTTTTTTTTTTTTTTTTTCTAAGCAGATACAGAGCACAGGAAAAAGGAGTGCTTTTAATTCTATTGTTAAGTAAATTCCCTCTGGGTTGTTAATAAGTCAGAGAGGGGTGGTTGCTTCACACAGCTAGCTGGTAGAAGTGAGGTAGTGTATTATTAAAGCCTATTAGATCAGCAGAGTTCTTTTCAAATTTTTAATAGTAGGGTTTTTTAAATCAGATTTGAACTGGAAACATTATAGAGAACAACAAACATCCCAGTGGAGTTGTTTCATAATGATCAGCATCTTAAATCAGCCTTTCAGGCTAACAGAAAGAAAAAAAGCAACTGCATAAGTTCTTTTTTATGAAACGAGGAGCAGTTGTGATCATTAGTGTTTGCTAGTGTGCGTGTGTGTGTGGGGATACACAGGAAAAGTGACAGGAGGCAGGCCGGACTGCGGATGGGGCTCTCGGAAGACAAAGTAGTAAGGAAAAAGGACAGGAGGAGTGAAAGGCTGGGCTCACAGTGTCGAAGGGCCTTTCCTGGGTCTGTATTGTAAAGTGGTTTTGGTGGGGGGCAAAGCGAGGTGGAGGGAGAGAATCTCAAGCAGACTCCACGCCCAGCACAGAGCCCAGTGGAGGGGCTCAGTCCCATGACCCTGAGATCGTGACCTGCACCAACGTCAAGAGTAGGGCGGTTGACTGACTGAGCCACGCAGGTGACCCACAATAAGGTATTTTTAAGCGGTGGCGTATTTTTAATGTTTTCCCTCCAAGAAATCTCAAGTCCTTCACACACTTAATGTTATCATTGAAGTGCCTGACTTGACACATTATGAATTTGCATGTAAAGCTGATAACTGTTTGTCCTCAGGAATAAAATATTCTGAAGAGAACACAGAAAACTAGCTGAGTTTTATCAAAGCAAAAGGAAATGTTCCTTCAAAACATAACAATTATCATTTAATTGGCTTATTTGCAGGTTTTAAATATTTTAAAAAGTCAAGTAGGTCCCAGGAATGTGATTTGATTTGCAAATGTTTCTCGTGTCTTGAACTTTTTTAGCTGATTTTAGCTGGGCAGCTGTTAGGAAAGGCTTTTTATGCTCAGAATCCAGAGACTTTTAGTGTATATGTGTCTTCAGGGTAACTTTGCAGATAAATCAGCAGCAGCCTTGTTTTGTCTTTATTTGGACTGCACCTTTTCATAACTTTGATGCAGTTGGTAGGGAATTCAGCCAGTCAGTTCAACTGCGCTAAAGAGGATTTGCCTTGATAAATTTTTTGCACTTTAGAGGTCATCAGACATTTGGTCCCTGAAGGTAGGACTTGATGATAAAGGCCCCTAGAGGTAAGAGCATTCCGAATGTCACTGTTTTACCAAGTAAATTCACATGAGATAAACGTATAGAACTGAAAAACCAGTCCATTAATTCATACTTCATCAGTGGCATGTTTATACTCTATCAAAGGCATCTCCTTTCCTTGTGTTGATCTACCTGGGAAGCCCATTCAGTACCCAGTAAATGTTGTGAAAAATGATGGGGAATAATTTTCATTCATGCCATGATGAAGTCTGAGAAGGTATTTATGTTTTTATATATCCTCAAAATAAATCTGCCTATTTTAATGCCTTAGAGAGATCTAGTGAACTTCCCAGAGAGGTTATAGTAAATGGTAGAGCTCAAATTTGAACTCAGGGCAGCTTATTTTTAAATGCTCTTTCCTTCAGATAAAATGTCACTGCACTCAGTGAGCATCTAGTGTGCTGGGTTTTCCATGCCTGGCCCATCTCACCAGTGGCTCTGGGACACATTTTGTTGAGATTTCCCACTGTTGTTCCTTTCTGTTTCCCTTTTGCTGATACGTCCCGGCCTCTATTTATATGACAAGTAGGGTTGCTGTCCAGGTACATTTCACGTGTCCCATTATGGCTGAATCACATGTGTCACCTGTTGAAGGGCAGCTTCCCCTACTTCTGAGCTTAAGGGTACCTGCTCACTGGTGTTCCCGCGTGTAGCAGGCCTGTTTTCTCCGATGTACACTAAAAGGAGCAGTATTTTAGGACAGGCATATGCTCTTTATGTTAAGTGTTGCACCTCTAAATCTCTCTCTCTCTCACATACACACACATCAAGGAACCCCAAACATGGATTTACTGTTAGATGATTTCTTGGTCATTTTAATTTTCCTGTTCTGTGAGAATACTCTTTATAAACCATATAAAGTTGGCCCCTGGGTTGGCCATCGCCCAGGCTCTAAGACTACATTCTTAACGACTAAGCTGTCTGTCTTGATGAGCAAACACAGTCAGCTCTTTGCCCCGTGATATCTTTTGCACTTGCAGAGGGTGAAGCTTCTTGTCAATGTCTAGCCGTTAAAGGTTCCCCTGAAGGCCTGCTTGTGTGTCCGTGAAACAATTCACAAATTATTTCATTGTAATAAACAATGGTAATTGCTCATTTTCTTTAAAATATTTAATTTTGGATAAAGTTTATACTATCCTTTCACACTTATTTTAAAAAGTCTCTCCATATTTTGGTGGTCCAGGTACAACAAAATAAATCACTCTCTTTTCCTGCTATTTTATAAATACTGTTTTCTCTGCCAGGAATGACCTCCTTGCTTGAGGGTCAGTTTAAATGACCAATGATCTTTCTCCCCCATTCCTCTAAGACTCCACTTTTAGGTGTTCTTACTTTATTTTTGTTTAAGAATCTTTTCATATTCCTATTAGCATATGTGCTCTAGTCCTGTAGACTAACTGTAGACATGCCTGACTCTTCAATGTGGGGTATATATTGCTTTACTCTCTGGGGACAGTATGTGCTCAGTGGCTGTATGCAAAACTGTTCACACAAGGAACGAATGGGTTAAACATGAACTTGTCTGAGAAGTTAAATGTCTCAGGAACTTTTTCTGTAGTTGCACATATTGAAGTTGATAAGTGTAGTTGATATTCAGGAGTACAACTTTCAGAATCAGAAACTATTTGATAGGAGCTACCTTTCACTAGCAGTGTGAATCTGTTGAAGATTACTTAGCAAGTACTTCATCAGCATCATCTGGTGAATGTCTTTTTTTTTTTAAGATTTTTTTTATTTATTTGAGAGAGAGAGAGACAGCGAGAGAGGGACTACAAGCACGGGGAGTGGGAGAAGCAGGCTCCCGCTGAGCAGGGAGCCCAATATGGGGCTCGATCCCAGGATGCCGGGATCATGACCCGAGCCGAAGGCAGAGGCCCAACCCAGTGAGCCACCCAGGCACCCCTGGTGAATGTCTTTTTAATCGAGCCGCCCTGACCCCAAACCTAGCCAGATCCTGATGTAGGTCACCACACACACACACACACACACACACACACACACAGGCAGAGAGATACTCACGCACACACACATAATACCAGATTACAGTTAAGGATAGAAATGTTTATTCATCCTAAAAGTTGGGTTACATACAGTTGGATCACATGCAGTAAGGGTAGAGTGTAAATTATGATCATTGTACATGCACTGTGTGGCTTATTAGGCTTTAATTTTATGTAATTTGAAGACCGGTCTCTTTGAGTTTCGTTTGAGCGAAGAGAAATACCCATCGGTAAATGAGTGTGAGCTGTGGAAGCATTTGTTCATGATCCCTCATTTCCCTTTAGTAATGATAATGTTATATTACCTCCATCTACTTTTCATCCTTTTCAAGGTAATTTCACATACATTATCTGATTTTGCAACCAGCACCCGGTTTAATGTCACAAATGTTTGCAAGCTTATATTTGTATTGTTTTTTAAAGATGATCCTATCCTTAGATGTGGTTACAGATGAAACATACATTTACTTCAAAGCACCAATTCACTGAGACCCATAGCAATTTCAGTTGTGCTCATCCAAGGACAAAATTAGGTCTCAGGATTTAACTCGGGTGGGATAATATAATACACATAACCTGTTTACCTGAGAGCAGTAGAAACAAAAAGAGACAATCTAAAATGAAAGCTACTACAAAACAGTAATGGAATGTGATGTTAAAAACCACTAATAGATGTTGACCTTCCAAAACAAAATAATAAAAAGAAAGAAAAGGAAAACACACAGGAAAACTCAAGGGTGCTTCCAGAGTTGAGAAATATTTCATGAATTGCAGAGCCCCTTCACTGAATTCTTTCTTTTTTGTTTATACCTCACTTTCTGCACTGACCATGACATTTTCTATGTTAATAATATACGCGTCTGTCTCCCCTTCTTAATCTGCTGGAGCCTTATACCTCTTTGATTTGTCTACTCATTAGCAAGGCCAAACCTTGCATGGAGAATAGGCAATCAATACGTTTGCTGAATCGCATTGAACTTTTAAGCAAGGATAAAATTACGCCAACTATGAGCCTACACATTTTCTTAATCGTAAGCAGTTCAACTAAGAAAAAAGGTAAAACAGGGCACTTTATTCACTGCATAAGCAACAATAAAATACAGCTTTATGTGGTTTTTCCAATATGAAATATAGTTATCTTAGCCATAATCTTAGTCTGGTGCTAAATATATTATTCATGACATGTAATTATAATGAGTAGCTTGCCTTTTAAAGAAGATGTAGTGATGTTAGCAGTGAGAATGAAATTGGCCATTTTTTTCCCCATAAAGCTCTGTGTTTTCCCCAGGCAATAAGATATGGCTTTGCAAGTAGAATGTGTGGATAAAAAGACAAATTGTGTACTATCTCTGAGCCTCATTTTAATATTTAATTTTACTTTAGGCACATCCTGGTACACTTGAAAAAGCCTTTATTTACTTTTATTTCCTAGCATTAATTTTGTTGCTCTGAAATACAGCAAGTACTTTACTAAGTGTTAAATTAATTCTAATATTGTGAATATAAGGTTTTACTTTTATGAATGAGTTTCTATTCCCAGAGTCACTCAGTGGTGGGATGGTGACACCGATTTTGAGCCCTCTCCTCCCTTTTTCAGCCAAAGGGTGGATGGCAGAACTAAGCTAGTGCATTGCCATGAACTTGCTTAATTCTGTTCTTGTCGCCCTCATATATAATGGGGGTCTCTGTATCCCTGGGAGCACATAAATGAGGGCATCAAAACGACAAACCCCTGGGTGTCGGCCTGCGCTTTGAACATGGCTAAATGTAACTATCCGGTTCAGTCGTAGAGTTGAGAGAGGAGTCACATCATTAATGATGGGTCACCTGTTAGCGGCCAGGCAGAGTATCAGGTGTGTTTCCTGTTCACTTTTTCACTCGTCAAATCAACACTGCTGTTCACACCTTACAAATGGTTCAGTGAGGCTAAGGGAGGTTGGGTGACTTTGCAAAGTTATCACATGTACAAAGTGTCTGAGATGAGAGTGGGCCCCAAAACTTCTGGTTCTAAAGCCCATGCCTAGTCCACTCCAGTACGCTGAATCTGCAGAACCCACCATCGCGGGAGATGGCCACGTAGAATCCTGAAGCAGTCTTGCTATCTCACCACATTTTCTCCCACTTACTGAGCATCTCCCCACATTCCACCTGTCTCCCTCCATAATTTTAGATCAAGACTCTAAATGCTGTTAAAAAAGCTGGACTGGGCCCGGGAGAGGCTGGAGCAGCAGGTGCCAGTGAACCAAGTGTTTGGGCAGGACGAGGTGATCGATGTCATTGGTGTCACCAAGGGCAAAGGCTACAAAGGTGTCACCAGCCGCTGGCACACCAAGAAGCTACCCCGCAAAACCCACCGGGGCCTGCACAAGGTTGCGTGTATTGGGGCTTGGCATCCTGCCCGCGTGGCCTTCTCTGTGGCTCGTGCTGGGCAGAAAGGCTACCATCACCGTACGGAGATCAACAAGAAGATCTACAAGATTGGCCAGGGCTACCTCATCAAGGACGGCAAGCTGATTAAGAACAATGCCTCCACCGACTACGATCTGTCTGACAAGAGCATCAACCCCCTGGGTGGTTTTGTCCACTATGGTGAAGTGACCAATGACTTTGTCATGCTGAAGGGCTGTGTGGTGGGAACCAAGAAGCGAGTGCTTACGCTCCGCAAGTCCTTGCTGGTGCAGACCAAACGGCAGGCCCTGGAGAAGATCGACCTTAAGTTCATCGACACCACCTCCAAGTTTGGCCATGGCCGATTCCAGACGGTGGAGGAGAAGAAAGCGTTCATGGGACCACTTAAGAAAGACCGAATTGCAAAGGAAGAAGGAGCTTAATGTCAGGAGCAGATTGTGTAGCTGGTGGGATCTCAATAAAAACTATTTTCCAGTGAAACAAACAAAAAAACAAACAAAAAAAAATGCAGGTGGAAACGCAGTGAGTTGTCACATTTAAACACATTTACGTCCATCCTTTGCATCTTAGGTCGACCAAAAGCCAAGAGCATAAATTGAACGAGCTGATTACACAGTGATAACATTTAGAATAAAAAAAAAATATTTAGAAAACTCAAAAGACAGATCTTAATTGCCTAACCATTTGCTCTAGGCTATTGTTATTACCACTTTTCAGAGGTTCTGTGCTGGGTGTGGAGCCTGCTTCAGATTTGCTCTCTCTGGCTCTCTCTGCCTCCCCCCCCAATAAATAAATAAAATCTTAAAAACAAAAACAAAAAACAGTTCTTCATATGCAAAGGATAAATCTGCTGTCGGCCTTTCATCATTCCACAAGTGATGGTGCACTTCATGGACCCGTTTTTATTAATGTGTACAAAATTAACTTTTCCTTGTCTAATTTGTTTAAAGTTTTAACAAAATGCATCGCTCTGCTCCATCCTTACTGTAAAATTCTGAAAACTAAGGGAAGATATCTTTTACTTAACCTACATATAGGATACAAATATGCCACGTAACATCTGATTCTTCTGTTGATCTCTCAGTGAGGATCATGGGCTCAAAAGAATGTAACCCTACAAATCTCCATATATGCATCATGAGCTCAGCATTTTCTTTATTTTATTTTATTTATTTTTTTTAATTATTATTTTTTAATTTTTTCAGCGTAACAGTATTCATTATTTTTGCACCACACCCAGTGCTCCATGCAATCCATGCCCTCTCTAATACCCACCACCTGGTTCCCCCAACCTCCCACCCCTCGCCCCTTCAAAACCCTCAGATTGTTTTTTAGAGTCCATAGTCTCTCATGGCTCACCTCCCCTTCCAATTTCCCTCAACTCCCTTCTCCTAGTAATTACACTTTCTCATTATCTAATTACAGTAATAACCCAGGTTATTATTACATTAAATAGTCAGGAAAAGCATGTATCTTTTTCCAGTTTTATGTGTTTGTTTTTGTATACATTACTCAGCCTCTATATAAAATTTAAGGATGTTCTGTGGACTCATGAGCCAGCATTTAGAATATGTCCTGAAACTTCCCAGTGAGGCATCATATGTACACTTAATTATAAAACTGATAACAGGGAAAACTAGTACGTTCTAAGTGGATGAAAATTAATTTCCATACAGTTTTGACATTTTTACTTTTATTTGTGTTTGACAGCAAAAAAAAGAAAAAAAAATTGTCCAGATCTGTTTTAAGAAGATAGTTTTATGACTTTGTGTAAAAGCTTACAGAAATTTCCTTTGTAGTTAATTGACTGAAAATGGAATTCTTTAGTTACACGCAGGCGATTATGAAGTGAATGTCCCCACATCAACATTTGCCTCTCTTGTTTGAATCAAATGTATGTAGGTATCTTCTTTTACTATTTTTCTTCTTCTTGTTGTTGTTTTTTTAGAATTTGTGAAGTGAACGTTATGTATTCAATTTATGCAAAAGGTGGAAGTTTTCCCTCAACTCCCAAGACTTTATTCTGCTTGGTTAAAATGCCCAGCTAACATATGTTTGCTACAGATAAGGTGCCTATTTAAAAGCTGGTGTTCAAAAGAGTTGGTCAGTGATAGTTCCTTCTGTCTCATTAAAGACAATATATGCTTTCTACCTTTTCTCTTCCTTCAACAAAGTTAGTGCAATTGAACTGTATTCAAATTGTCCACCTTATTTTGGAATTCCATTCAAATGTAGCACTGGATCTCCACATTTGAATTTAAGGAGAGTTGCAGGAGCATCACATAGTAAATCTACAAGGAGAAACTAAGATTACAGCAGGGAAGAGGAGGGGCCTTTAAGCACTGCGGATCTTCTCCAAATTTTTATTCATTCCTATATACGGAGCCTCAGACTTATTTCATTAATAATCCCTAAAACTCAGGGGTTAATTTTTTTTTACGATTTTATTTATTTATTTGACAGAGATCACGAGTAGGCAGAGAGGCAGGCGGGGGGCGGGGGGAGCTGAGCAGGGAGCCTGCTTCAGGACTTGATCCCAGGACCCTGGGATCATGACCCGAGCGGAAGGCAGAGGCTTTAACCCTCTGAGCCACCCAGATGCCTTCATGGTTTAGTTTTCTACCCATGAATTTCTAAATTCTTGGAGGTCGTGTTTTCATGATAGTCATGGAAACTATATTCTAGAGAGGAGGACTGGATATGACATTGTGAGTCAAGGCCCAGAGTTACTTTCGCCTCCGTCCCAGAACAGAGAATTCCCTTCAAAGCTCTTTCCACTCTGTCGCCATCCTCTGCCCCCTCAAGTCCCGTCTGTCAGTCACTGCCCTTCAGATAAATTCGTTTAAATGAAAAGAGAATCTGGCCACCTGTGTAAAAATGAGTTGTATAAATGTCAAGAAGAAGGAAATAAAGGATGTTAAAACATAAAATGTATTTCATCATGTTAATCCCAGTTCAGAAACTACGGGAACTACCACAGCTTCCAAAATAGGTATTAAAATTCCTAGGTTAACCTATTGGAAATGCTTCATAGTCTTTTCCAACTGAGCCTTTTAAACTTATTTGCCCTCATTGATTTTATCACTTTTTCTCGAACATGTTTTTCTTGTTCCTACTTTACTTAGTTGCATTCACTACTGTCCTCCTGTAAATCATCCATTTATTCACTCACTTATCCGTTTATCATTCTATGACTAAAAATACATACGAGGCACTGAGGATATAAAAATGATAAAAAAAAAAACACAGTTTCTTATATGGAGGAGCTGATAGTCTAGTAAAAGAGATGAAACTGTAGCATTTAGAGTACGTCTTACTAAGTAGTACTAAAGAATGCTTCCACCAAGTGTGCAGAACCTATCTAAGATTTAAATCCTTCGCCGTCACTGCTTACCTATCTTCCATATTTATCTTAGCTCGTAACTCCTTCTTCCTTTCATGAACTGTATCAAAGTTTACTGCCTACATTACTTATTTTAAAAAAACCATGAAATCTTGAATTTGCCTGAATCTAATGTGCACTTATAGTCTTCTTATTTACCATTATTATCAATGAAAGCAAATTGTTTTAATCGCCCACAATATGAAGTGGTGTCTGTACATGCAGTTGGTGCATAATAAACATCCTTGCTTGAAATTTTAATGGAAAGAAGACAATAAAAGAATAAAAAATACCAGAACACTATGTTTGATTAGGGAAGGTAAAATATAGGGAGCACATATAGGTACATAATATGAAATAAAAAAATGTATGAGGAGGTAATACTTTAGTACCACTAGACGTATTTTTTTTTTATTTTTTTTTAAAGATTTTATTTATTCATTTGACAGAGAGAGATCACAAGTAGGCAGAGAGGCAGGCAGAGAGAGAGGAGGAAGCAGGCTCCCTGCTGAGGAGAGAGCCCGATGCAGGGCTCGATCCCAGGACCCTGGGATCATGACCCGAGCTGAAAGCAGAGGCTTTAACCCACTGAGCCACCCAGGTGCCCCGCACTAGACATATTTAATATGTTGCAATAGATGACTGCTTTTATGACTTAGTGTTATTTCAGTGACTGATCATTAAATCTTATTAGTATTACAAGACAGTTTGATGAAAATACAACTGGTTTAGGAGTGAACCAGCAGGTAAGCATCACAACAAAACTCTACTTATGTAGAAAATAAATCCAAAGAGGGAGTGTTGGAAGGAATTTTCAACATAAATGTAAGAGGTAAGGCACTAGGGTCAAAACTGAACCTGTTCTGTTTTCATATGGTAATGATCGATTGGTCCTTTCTACAAAAATCAAGGTGACTATTCTATGTTAAGTGATCAGTATGAGCCTATCATGGAGGTTCTCTTCCCATTGCTGGTGAGTGGATGAGAAAGATATGTAAGAGCCAGTCTTGGTCAACTTGTTGTTGCCCCCAAAAAAGAGCCTGTATTAGGGCAAAACCACACTGAAGCTAAGAAGAGTGGTGGTTTGCACAAGACTGGGATTCCATATGATATGGGTAGATCCTTGAGATCACCAGACCTCTATGTTTTTTATTATGTGAGGTGATAAAAATGGTAAGTGTCTTAGTGTTAAGCCCACTGGGAGTCAGAATGTTCCCTAAGTTGTATCCTAAGAATTTCTCACTAATGTAAGGACAATTGAAAATAATCAGAGATCTCAAAATAACTGAAAGACACTTAGGCAATTTAAATATGAAGTTACCTGAATTCCTGAAAAGCAAAAGTAAATAAAGCTACTTCTGAGGTTTTTCAATCTTAAAAATGTGCTTTTCGTGAGTTAAAAAGTATTTTCCTTGCATAGGATTTTGTTTTTATCCTAATGATAATGACATAAGTGCCTGGTATATTGTAGGGTGCTTTTCATCAACATAATGATAATTGGGTCTCATAATAACTTTATGAGGTGGATTGAACCAGTATGATAATATTCTAATTTAAATGAAGAAATTGGTAATTCCAGAAGTTTAAATTGTTTGTAAAATCTGAGAAGATGGTAGAGCCCAGATACCCTCTTGATTTTTCACCTGCCTAACTGCTTATTGGCACTCAGAGCAGATATGATCATTTTAATGGTTTTAAACCTCCCTGAGTACACATGTACACATGGTGAATTTGAAGTCAGGAAAGCATTAGTAAATTATAGTGCATTAAAACGTAGACTTCCTTGCAGACACACTTGAGCGGGTGACAAAGGACAGCCCTCTGATCTTCCCTGTACATACCGCCTCTCCTGATTCGTTGTTACCACAAACATTTGGAGCAAAAGTATCTCCCATGCCTAAATTCTTACAGTGTTTGAAGTATGTTTACATAAAGGTAATTAGCAAGTTAGCAAATTATACCATCATGGTTCCAGTTATGTTTATAATAGGAAGGTTATTCATTTGCAAGAGTAGAGTCCTTTGTCTTGACTATGGATGTTAAAAAAGAGAATGGGAGAGGTGCAATAGAAATAAATGATATGAAATTTAAGCATCTTTTAATTTATTTACAATCAATATATTTCTAAAGACTTGAATAAAACCAGAAAGTATGACTTGTTCTTTTTTAAAAAAAATTAATTTCAGTATAGTTAACATACAGTGTTACGTTAGTTTCAGATGTGCCATATAGTGATTCGACAATTCTGCACATTACTCAGTGCTCATCAGCATAAGTGTAATCTTAATCCCCTTCACTTAAAAGTAAATATGATTTTGAATAGAATTCTTAAGTACCTTTTCTGTTCCTCCTTTCTGATGTGAAATGAATGCAGCATTTATAATTTTGCATGCAAAAGAATATATGATTACAAAGTGAAATGACTCCTTTATGTTACACTAATTTAATTTCTTTTTATTTATGGTTCCATATTATTCCCCTCAAGATGTATCATGGATATTGGTAATTTTACTTTTATATGCTTTATAGTACCCATTTCCTACAACTAATGCAAGATTCTTTATAAAGATTGATGAAAATTTAACTTTCAACTTAGTAAGGCAAAATTCTATGTATCACAATAAAATTAATAACATCAGAGTTCTTGTTCACAGAACAAGAACTTTAATCTCATCTATGTGCATTTGCCTATGATTTAGTTTGTTTCTCCTGACATTTGTGAAATCAAAAAGTTTTTCTACAACTGGACATTTGCTGCTTCTTTTTAGTGCTGACTTACAATACCGTATTATTGATATAAAATATGTATTCGGTAGGTAGATGATACATTTCAGACATCAGACTCAAACTAAGCACTATTTTTGCTGTGGCATTAAAAACAAAAAATATTTGTCATTAGCCAATATACCTAGGCCAAATTACTTTATAGCACCTAAAAATACTCTTGACTGTATAAAGTTTTGACTATACTAATAATTCCTTCTACTTTAGAAAACCCTTCACAAATAACAAATATGATAATCTTCAAGTGGCTTTTGTTTTTACTAAGATAAATTTAATTTTTTTCCTCGTACAAGGGAAGGAACATTGTTACCAATCAGCACACTCTTTTAAACCCAGTGCATTTGAGCAGTCAGTCTTTTGAGATAATGGTTATCTGTTAACTTTCCCTCTGTAGCAAAACCTTTCTCTTGTTTGCCGTGTTTTCCCATTTATTTGGTTAGGTCCAAGTTATTGTTTTTAAGTTCCAAAATGTTCCTTTAATATATCAGGACTACAGTATAGTAGTTTTATCGCTTTATTTTTTTGAGAACTGCATTAGTGATGTGGAAAATAAGTGATTTATTTCCATAATGATGTGGAAAATAAAAACATTTTGATGTATTAATCTTACATATATGATAATAGTTCCTAAATATAGTAAGCACCGACCATGGCTTTTTTAAACTGTGGATTAATTCTTATTCCTTTTTCCTGTAACTAGCTCTTAGAGTAGTCTTAAAACAATGCATACTTTATGGAAAAGAAAAGAAGTGAAGAAGGAAAAAAGGGAGGGAAAACTAGCCATTCACACAATCCAAGAATTTCACAACAGCTGCTACAAAGTTCAGACGACTATGAAATATTTACATTTAGCAATGCTCCCTAGTGTTTCTATAATTAACTTCTCTTTCTGGAGAAAAGTATTAAATGTATATTTATTATAGATGAAATTTCTAAGTAATAAGATGTACGTTGCCAAGCAAACTTGCCTTAATCCATCAGTTTCTTAACTCACGCTTTTGCCCCCTCTTTTATAAATCAATTATCCAGTAATTTGCACTGATGCACTAGACCTCCAGGCTAGCAGCTCAGAGTGTTCTATCACGAAGAATTATTAAAACGAAAGCTACAAAGCTAAATCTTCAGTGGTAGCTAAAAAGTAGATAAGGACTGCATAAATCTGATTCCCCAGACAAGGAGTTCTATAAATTAAGGGCAAATAGGCAAGTGATTAGGCAACATGTGATTTAAGGTAAAAGTCTTTCAATGATCATGAATGAGTCCCGTTTAAAGACATTGTATTGCATTCACTAAATAAATATATGCCAGTTCTTTGCTGATTAATAACAAGCTGTTGTGTTTCAAATAAGTCAGCTGATTAAAAAAATGAATTTAAATAACATCAGCAAAGGTCATCTGATCTACCTGTTGCTTTAAATTAATTTATGGTATTTTATCCCCAAATTCCTCAGCTCTCAGAAATTTCATGACTGACATGGTCTAAGAAAAGCAAGACATTTGAAATATGTATACAATATGTAGCATGATGATAATGTAGGTTTTATGCCAAAGCAATTCAGCAAGTGTGCAATTACTTTGCCTGCAATGACTATAATGTAACATAAATGGAAATAATTTATAATACCGTGCTCGGTATCAAGCGTGCTTAAGCACTTTTGAGATATGGCAGAGGATCTTGCTTCCCTCAGGACTAATAATTTACATTTCATCTAAGTCATAACTTTAATTAACTGCCCTTGTTAAGATAGTTTTTTTCCCCTCTAAACTTAATCACAGTTGGTATTTAAATGACATATTAAATAAATATTGTTTCCTTTGTATTTATTATCAAGTCAAAGGTCTTTGCTTTAAGAAAAATATACACTAGCTCTGCAATTTTTAGAAGCTGTTCAGGAACTTTATGAACTGTACACAGGAGTAAATAACTAATTGGTGCTATACTTTATGGTATTGGCACATTCAAATAGTTTAATTGATTTGGTGCACTCTCTCTCTCTTAAAAACATGAGATCTGTGGCCATGGTAGAATTCTCACTGTTAATTTATATTACCTGTTATACCGCCTTGTTAGTGAATTATTCGGTTTCAAAGGCAAAAGTATGTTTTCCCACATGAAAAAAAAATCACATAAATTAGACAGTCAGTAAGTAATAATAATTGTTATATAAGTAATAAGTAATATAATTGTTACCAGTGGCATGGTAAGTAATAGCGATGCATACAGTCATTTACTTTACACAGCTTAACATCATAGATGTTACCACCCTGAGCCTACGAATGGTATTTACTTAAAAGTCACTGATGGGACCGTGTTATTTAAGACCCAGACTTCAGTCCTTTTAATTTGCTCTGCATATCAGTTAGCCCCTCGTGTAAAATCGCATACTGTAAGTCATAACTGTCTTATAGCGCTGAGCATTTTGTACTTCACATTTAGTCTGTTTTAGGAAGTCCTCTCTCACCTACAATCTTGAGGCTTTACAAGATAACAAACATCACTGTGGTGTAATCAAGTGCCCTATTCATAGCATAATTATAAGAAATAATTGTTTAATGAAGAAACTCTTTGCACATTAATATAACGTGCATATGAGCGATTGATGAATACTTTCATGAAGGAGAGCATAATTTCCTAACTTGAACTGGTATTTTAATGAAATGGAAGTAACCTTTATTTTATCTTCCTTATTCAAAGTTAGTGAAACTCTCCCCCTCCTGGTTTCAGGCTGTGTCCCGAAGTTTTACTGAAAAATGGGACCAGGCTAAGACTGAGGGACAGCCAGATGGCTGGGACCTACTGCGACCTGTCTTCTGTATTGGGAGCTCACTTAATAACATTTGAAATGATATCCTTGTCTTTTCTGACCTTCACTTTCCTGATTGTAACATAGTCCTAAAAATCTGCTTTTTCCAATGACTATAGCAGCTAATATTCTTCTATGTTATTTCCATGGATTAGCTCCGTAAGTCCTCATAAAAGTCCCATGAGCTCTCTTACCCCTTGTGTGGGTCTCCCCCTTGTTACCAGGCCAGCCGCTGAAGAACTGGCAAGTGGCCTCGTGGTCTGACTACAGACCCCTTGCTCATCATCACCAAGTGTCACTCGCCTTTTCTTGACATCTGCGTTCCTCAGTCTGGATTGGGTCCTGAAACAACTGAGCCCAGCTGCTGGGTCAGAACCCTGTCCCTGAGGCCAGAGTCCCTGTTTCCATGTTAGAGCGAACTGTCAGAAACAATTTCCCTCACTCCCCGGAGGCTTGGTCCTGCTGATGGGAAGCCTGAGCAGGTTAATTCCGGCGATGGGAGTCCTTTGATCCCAGAACCAGCAGCACTCGGTGCTGAGATGAATAAACATTTAATCATTGATTTGTCTTTTCACCTTCCAGCTCAGTGATTCCAGATGATGTTTAGTTTTTTTCATCTTTTGTTCCTTATTTAACACCCGTTCACTAAATGGGGCTACAAAGCTTTCCTCTTTCCCCATCATTGTTTACTGTCCCGGGCACAAATCTTGTTTTATGGTCTCCCCTATCAGATTTCCCATCAACTTCCCTCACTGACCAGTTGACACATTTTGTTGTAATTTCCTCCTTTTAGAGCTTCAGACTTTTTTTTTTTTTTTTTCAGAATTTTTCTTTTTCAGTCAGAAGAGTGGGAAGTGAGTTAATAAAACTTCTGCTTTCATTTTAAAGACCCCTGAGAGATGCTTAACCAGTTGCCTGCTGTGTAAATGTTGAGAATGAAAAACATAAAGCAGATTTACAGCTGCCGTTGTGTCTACATCTAATCCAAACTTTATACACAATAAAAAAAATAACACTTAGCACTTGGGTATTTTCTTTCTACAAAAGGCTCCAGAGTGATTTATATAATAAATCAGATATTAACAACTTTCTCAAAATATTACTGGTTTTAAAAAGTCGAAAATGAAGGCACCTAAGGTGAAATATAACTTGAAAAGTAGAATTTTCCCCAAAATAAAATCTTGGTTTTCAAGTAAGTGCTTTTTTGCTATTTTCTAGTAAACCGGTCTTATTGCCATAAAAATGAGTATTTGTGAAAGCTTTGAACATGCTTTACAAATCATCTGGTTCTTCTTTTTAAACAAACCTGGTTTTGGTGGTTCTACTATTTTCCTTTTACCTGTAAATAAATCTTCCGTCATACAGATGTGTTGGGGCTTTTGGTTTTGTTTTGTTTTTACTGTATCGCCAGTGACCATATCACCCTTCAGTTCCTCCTATGGAGCAAACCCTCATCATCCTCACTGCAGAAGCACATCTGAATACTAGGTTGCAGTCTATTTAATGCAATTTGACCAGTGTTTGAGGAAAATCTATAGTTTTTGTTTGTGTGTCAATTACGGCATCTGTTTCAATGACTAAAGGGTAGACGGTGAATGGCAGTGTCCGTCAATATGGGGCTTTCACTTTATCTGACAAAAGTAGTCTTTCTCCCCCTCATTGTCTACAGTGCAGCTGCACTCTTCCTGCAGCATGCTGAGAACAGTGTTTGTTGCCTCAGGTCTTTGCATTTGGTGTTCCCTCCCCCTACAATGCTCTTGTGCTTGTCCATATGGCCATCTGTGTCTTCTTCAAGCCTTTCCCCCGATGCCACCTTCTTGATGAGGCTCTCCCTAACCCTTTAAAGTAGAAACAACTATCCTTCCCACACCTCTACTTCTTACCTCTTCTCTGCCTATTGAATTGTGTCTTTATCCAAAACTTTTATCTTTCTAATATAATATGTCCTTTATTTGTTTGCTTATTGTCTGTCTCCTGCACTCAAATGAAAACTGTTAAATTTCAGGGATTTGGATCGGTTGTGTTGACTTCCATATTGTCAGACCTTAACTGGTTGCTTGGCACAACTGTATATTAAGATGTACTGTAGAATATTGGGCTGCATCACCAATATTCAGAACAGCTCATGCATAAATGACTTTAGAGCCTTTGACCTAGTTTATTTATGCATGTTCACACATTCACTTAACATCTTTGGAAACTCTTACATACGGACTTCTTAGCTTCAGTCCTGTGTCCTCATTCTTGTGGTGCAGCAATGGTATCTAGTCTATATCTTGGCACTTAATTAGTAATTGAATTACTTTTATTAGATTCCAATGCCCTCTGTCATTTGTGTTCTAAAGTTGAATGTTGTGGCCTTAGTTTATGATTTTTCCCTTCTCAGATTTCTTCTCTGTCTTGCATATTTGGAATGTGACTTTCAGTTTGTTCTCTAACTGGGTGTCACCCATGACAGTCTCTGTCTTTGCGGATGTGAGATATTTTTCAGTAATTCTTCAGACATCTGTAGTTGAGATCATCAGGTGACTTTCTTCCTTCACTTCTACTTCTATTGCCCCAAAACTACTCTCTCTAAAATAGTCTATTTTCCACATGTTTTTCAATTTACAAGATTCCCTAATGAGGCATGAGAAGAAAGAATTTGGCTATCATACTGTGGTTCTTCTTCTATCTCCTGAGCACCGTTTGTAGATCTTTGTCGATTGTCTGTAGTAATGGGAAGCTTCTATGGATTCTCAGCTGTCAACCCACAATGAAATCAGTAGGGATAAAATTAGGGCTGAGTCAACAGAATTCTATGGGAAAAAAAGAGGGTAGGGGGGAGTGGAAGAGATCAATGAAGATACGTGGTTCTCTTGGACAATACTGGGAGGTTGAATTTACCATTGGGAAGACTTTCCAAACGAGAGTCAGGCAGCCCAAATCAAGGCTCAAAGGTTATATTATGTCAGATAAGAAAGGGTGGTAGGGCTCACAGAGATAAAGGCTAAAGTTGTGGAATGTCAAAGTGCTGATATTTGTAGTTTTTAAAAATAAATAATAAATTAAAAAAGCAGAACTAAATCTGGAAACCAGGAAAGATCAAGCAAAGACCCTGAACTTCTAAGGTCTAGAGCAACACGGTGAGAATCAATTTGGAAAGAAATTGTGAATTTTCTTTAAAATTTAAGATGCAGGATCTTTTTGAGCTCCTGATATTTTTCATCTATTATAAAAAATACCTTAAGTTAACAGAATCCGTGATTTTCTTGACGGTCATGAATTTTAAAGGCTCTTGCTATGTGAACACTAATGTGAACACTAATAATTTAATGCTAGGTTATTCTGTCTGGTTCTGTGTACGTGCTTTGCATTTTTGTCAATGCACTCCATTGTTTGATCTGCCTATTTTGTTCTTGTTTACCCAGGGATTTCTGGAAATGCAGTCTAGACCCTGTATAATTTAACTCTTAAATCACACTGCATTATGTAAGTGAGCTTTATCTTCCCATTAATAGTATGCTATCGTAAGTTAATTTCATCATTTAGTTCCTTGGTTCCTGTTATAGTTACATTATCACCCCAGTAATAAACAAAAACAAAGTTTATTGGGTAAGGGAATCAAGAGAATCACTTTTTTTTTTTTTTAACTGATCACAGATTGTGTGAGTCAGGGATTGAGCAGGGATGTCTCTGCTCCTTCATGTGTGAGGCTCAGCTGGCATGACTCAGAGAGCTGAGAAGTAACTCAGACTCTGGGAGCTGGAATCATCTGCCAGCTTCTTCACCTGGGACCTGGACTGGCACAGGTGAAGGATGAGTTCAGCTGGTACTGCAGGCCAGGACTCTCACGTGGGACTCCTCCAGCCAGGCAGCCGCAAGTGGTCAGTGTGGGGCTCTGAGAGTGAGGGTCGCTTCTCCCATGCTCTGTTGGTCATGACAACCCCAAGGCCACCCAGAATCCAGGGCAAGGAGCAGACCACAGCTCTCCAACAGGAAAAGTATTGGACCGTTTGCTGCTATAACAAAACTGCCACATTACCCAAGGAAACACCGAATGGTCTTTACTCCTGGTGTAAACAGCAGTTATTTTAGTAGTAGGCTTATTTTTTTAAAAAAATATTTTATTTATTTATTTATTTGTCAGAGAGAGAGAGAGAGAGAAAGAGAGAGAGAGTGCAGAAACAGGCAGAGGCAGAGAGAGAAGCAGGCTCCCTGCCGAGCAAGGAGCCTGATGTGGGACTCGATCCCAGGATCCTGGGATCATGACCTGAGCTGAAGGCAGTGGCTTAACCAACTGAGCCACCCAGGCATCCCAGTAGGCTTATTTTTAAATGTGACCATTATCTGCAAAACATATGAAGAGAGTTACACAGTTTGATGACCACATGCATTTTTTTAAGGTTGCACTTTGGTTTTTCTTGTACCACACTCTTCTCCAGAGGTGTTTTCAGTCATTCGGTTTGTCCTTTAAATTCATGAATCTATATTGACTTCTGTGACTTAGCCACTACTGACTTGGATGGATCATTTTTTAAAAAGATTTTATTTATTTATGTATTTTAGACAGTGAACATATATGAGTAGGGGGAGAGCAGAGGGGCAAGGAGAGGCAGCGAATCTCAAGCAGACTATGTACTGAGCACAGAACCTGACTCACACCTCAATCTCAGGATTCTGAGATCATGGCCTGAGCAGAAACCAAGAAAGTCGGACGCTTAACCCACTGAGCCACCCAGGTGCTCCTTGATAAGGCACATATTGCATGTGAACTTGGTCTTAGACTCATTTCCACTCCAGTGGCCTGTCCATTGGTTTTCTATTTTCTACTAACATCTCCATTTTATTTTATAGTGCCCATAGAGTTTCAGGGAAATACATGAAAAAGTCAGCGTGCCAGTAATTCGTCATTGTTTAGGCTCAATTTTCCGATGCCAAGTTTCTCAAAACTGCTTCAAGCATGTGCTGTTTCAGAGTTGCTTCCCCTTGGTTTTGCCTTCTCTGACCTTGACCCATATGATTCTTTAATAAGGTGGTTTTTTCTTTGTTTGTTTTGTTTTGCCCCATTATACAGACCTGGTTTATTCCTGCCACCAGCTGATATATGCTAGTTTAATCCCTACCTTGTTCAATTTATGTAATCCTTTGTAGAATTTCATTGAAAAGGAGACACACTTGTAGGGAACAAATAGGGTTTTAGTAGTTTTGCTTTCCCTTTTGCTTAACAGAGTGTATGGATATTCTCTGTTGTCAGATAATCAGATTGAAAGCTTGTGTTGTCTTCTGTTTGCTTACATAAGCTATTCTGTATGCTGTGGAAAAGAATGTGGATTAAGACCTGAAACACTTGAATAATAAGTCTAATTGGAAATGAGTGTCCTGTAATCTTTTCCAAATTTTGCGAGTTTCATTATTTCTGTGTACATACCTGATAGTTGGAAAATTATATATACATGTATATATAGAGCATTATATATCTTATATATATCATTATATGTAACTGTACATTTACTTATATATAATTATATATATAATTACATGTGAACTGTCAAAGTGCTATGACATTTCATATACTCACCTTTTTCTAATGTTAAGAGGGCATCACTTTCTTCCTTTATTATGTGGAGAATTATAATTAATTCTTCCTTGCCTCATTCTGCTTTCCCTTGACATTATACACTATGAAATTCAGAACAATGTTCATTAGTCCTCTGCCCGTTCACCCCTCTCCTCCCTCAACTACTGGCAACCACTGATCTTTTTACTGTCTCCATAGTTTTGCCTTTTCCATGAGTATACAGCCTTTTCAGATTGACTTCTTTCATTTAGGAACATGTGTTTAAATTTCTCCTGTGTCTTTTTATGTCCTAATAACTCAGTTTTTTTTTTTAACACTCAATACTTTTCCATTGTCTGGATGGACCACAGCTTATTTATCTGTTCACCTACTGAGAGACATCATGGTTGCTTACAAGTATTGGCAGTTATGAATAAAACTCTCACAAAGATAATGTGCAGATTTTTATGTGGGCATAAGTTTTCAACTCCTTTTCATAAACAGCAAGGAATGTGATTGCTAGATCTCAGATCATAAGGGTATGTTTACTTTTGTAAGAAACCACCAGATTGTCTTCTCAAGTGGGTGCACAATTTTGCATTCCCACCAGCCATGTGTGAGAGTTCCTGTTGCTCCACATCCTCACCAGCATTTGCTGTGTGATATCATTTCCTTACTGTTTTGTAATTTAATATTTGTATAGATTTATGGACATATTTACTCTTTTTTTTTTCTTTGCTCGCTATTCACTCTAGCATTTAAAAAATAAGCACGATCCTTTAGAATTTCCTGTACTTAGGGTCTCTTGAGTTTTGTTTGTCTGAAAAGGTATGTTAATCTGTAACTGATGCTCCAGTATCTGAATCATTTACTACTTTATTTCTGCTGACTTCTATTCTCTTTCTCTAATATTTGACTATTTTTGACTCTGCAGATCTTATTTTTTTGTGTGAATTCTTTTCCAGTGTATGGTAAGACTCCTTTCCTTCACCAAGAATTCTCCTAGGCACCTGAGGTCACCTGAGGTCACAATCACTATGTTATTATCTTTAGATAAGTTTATGGATTGATGCTGCTGGACCACATGCGAGCATATGACATTTTATAAAGGCTATTTTCTTTATTCTCTCCTTTGCTCAGAACCAAGGCATTCTTCTCTAAATTGCCCTGTGGGTGGGGAAGGAGAAGTTAAATTTAAATCAGCTTTTCCTTGGATATATACATTTCGAAGGATTCTAGTTAAGTGTACAGAGGGGCTCCAGTCTTAACACAATTTGTTAAGTTTGAGTTCTTGACTTCTTTCCCACATTTGCATAGTTTGCCAAAAATGAAGTTTTGCTGGCATTAGCAAGTGTCCTCACTTCTGCCATGGTGGGTTTCAAACCACATTTATATATTTAAATATGCATTGTCAGAGGTGCCTGGGTGGCTCAGTGGGCTAAACATCTCTTGATCTCATCTCAGGTGTTGATCTTAGGGTCGCCAGTTCAAAACCCATGTTGAAAAATGCATTTTCAATTAATCTTAGTGTTTTTTTGTTTGTTTTTTTGTTTTTTTAAAATTTTTTATTTTTTATAAACATGTATTTTTATCCCCAGGGGTACAGGTCTGTGAATCAGCACTCACCAAAGCACATACCCTCCCCAATGTCCATAACCCCCCCCCCCCTTCTCCCAACCCCCCTCCCCCCAGCAACCCTCAGATTGTTTTGTAAGATTAAGAGTCACTTATGGTTTGTCTCCGTCCCAATCCCATCTTGTTTCATTGATTCTTCTCCTACCCACTTATCAGCTACATAATTGATCTGAATAATCTACTTGACATTAATAAAAATGAACATTCTATAGTACCTTTTTTCTCTTAAGTGTATCTTCTTAGTGTTTGGTTTGGGTTCCTACATAATATTGGCCTTCAGTTTTCCTTTCTTATACACTCCTTGTCACAAGTTTTAGTATTAAAGTTACAATATCCACACAGTGAGTTGAGAGGGAATTGTTTCTTTCTCCCCTGTTCACTGTTGCAATAACACTAAAGTGAATTTTCAAGGTGAGTAAACTGTATCTATACTATCACGAGACTTTTTGTGAGAAGGCTTTTAATCACCAATTCAGTTGGTGCAATATTTATAGGACTATTTAGACATTATGTTCTTTGTAGAGTTGGTATTGCAATCTATATTTTTGTCCACCCCAGTAAGTTTTCAAATGTTTGGCATAAAGTTGTTCCTTCCAGTCTCATTATCTTCTGAATGTTGGATGGGTCTGAAATCTTGTTCCCATTCGAGCTTTCTTCATTTTTGTCTTTATCATTCTCAAAAGAGATTTGCCTGAATTATTTATCTTTCAAAGAATAAGTTCTTAGACTCACTAATCCTTTTCACCTTTGTTTTCTGTATCATAAGAAACCATTCCTTTTTAAAACTCATTTTACTTTTTCTTTTTGTTACTTACTTGAGTGAATGCTTAACTGATATTTTAGTCTCTATTTTTTTTTTAAAGATTTTTATTTATTTGACAGATCACAAGTAGGCAGAGAGGCAGGCAGAGAGAGAGAGGAGGAGGAGGCAGGCTCCCTGCTGAGCAGAGAGCCCGAAGTGAGGCTCGATCCTGGGACCCTGGGATCATGACCTGAGCCAAAGGCAGAGGCTTTAACCACTGAGCCACCCAGGCGCCCCTATTTTAGTCTCTATTTTTAATACAGGATTTTAAACTATTGATTTCACTTAATGGTTCTCTTTAGTTGCATCGCACAAGTTTTGTTATATGTATTTTCATTATTGTTTGTTAATGTTCAATATCTTTTAACATCCATTGTGATTTTCATTAGTGTATCTTCTATTTAAAAGTGATTTTTATGGGTGCCTGGGTCGCTCATTGGTTAAGCCTCTGCCTTCGGCTCAGGTCATGATCTCAGGGTCTTGGGATCGAGCCCCCATGATGGGCTCTCTGTTCAGTGGGGAGCCTGCTTCACCCTCCCTCTCTTGCTCTGCCTGCCTCTCTGCCTACTTGTGATGTCTCTCTCTCTCTCTCAAATAAATAAATAAAATCTTAAAAAAAGTGATTTTTAAAAATCTTAGATGCATGCACATGTGAGCACACATACACACACAAACATACACAGGTGATTTTTGATGATTTCTCTACAATTTCAGTATAATCAGGGATATTTTCATAGAAATTTGTTGAAAGATTTGCATTATGGTTTATTATATAGCCAGTTTTTTTAAGGTTTCCATGTTTTCTGAAGAAGACTACATTCTCTGATTTTTGAGCACAGATTTATATCTCTTCATATCTCAGAAATTTGAGTGTCCAGTTTATCATTGTAGAATTAAACAAGAAAATGTATTAAAATTTATGACTGATGTTTATTCAATAATGGCAAACCCTCTTCAACTCAGGGTTTCAGGTAGTCTTTCACAAAGACCAACTTCCTCCTTCAATTTATTTAAAAGAGAAAATGCGTTTCATCTCACTGAAGAAAGTGTATTTGTAGGGAAATGGAAATATGGTCTCCAATAATTACAGGGAATTCCCAGTTCTATGCTGTGCCTCTGCACTGGCAGAGAAACAAGAACTAGTTCAATGAAAATGAGCATTTGGCTGCCATTGTTCCCTTTGCCATTGGCTGTTGTGTAGTGTCGCAGCAGGGTGAAGATACAGGAAAGGTTGCATGACCAGATGGCCACGAGATCAGGGATGTCTAGAAATAGAAGTTCTAATTGATTCTGTGCAAAAGACTTTGAGAATTGCTGTAAGGCTAGTCCCAGCTTGATCCAGTCCATGACTAAGGATATGATAATAGTAAACGAGCAGAACTCAGAAGTCGGAAGCAAGATTCTCCTGTGCTGTCACGTGAGTCGTCCGTGCAATAGAAAGGGAAAATGCGTTCAGGGAGAGAGGAATGTGTCTCCCTCATTGTGGTTATTCTTAAGATGGGTGATTGTGTCAGAACGGTTTTGGCTGCAGGTCACTTGACAAGCACTAGTTTAAACAATAATGCATTTTAAACTGTCATTATTATTTCATTTATTGAGAAGCCTGGAGGGAAGGGGTCCCAGATTGGGTGAATTCTGTGGTCCCTTGGTGCTAGGCGCTTTGTTTTACATTCCGCCATCCTTTGTGGGTTGGACTTTGTAGTCACATGTTTTCCTGCATGGTCATTCTAACAAAACTGTAGAAGGGCAAGGAGGAATGTCTCTTTCTGTCTCCCTGTCTCTGTCTCTTTCTCTCATACAGACACACATGCGTGCATACAGACTGTTAGTGAGAAATAATGCTACCAAAATCCCCTGAAAGATTTTATGTTGGATCCTGTTAGTCATGATTCCAGTCTATGCATAATGCCCTAGGTCCACAGAAGCCAGGATGAGTGAGTGTCCAGCATGTCCAGCCTCCATTCTGGAAAGCTGGTCTACTCCCAGCATTGGACATGTTTGAAAATATCCTTTGCATAAACAACAAGAAGATTGTGAGGAATGTCAGGTTTTCTTTTCTGCCTTTAATGCAGCTTGTGGCTAAACTGGAGACCTTTCCTTAGCTCTTCGACTGTGTGTGTGTACTTACTTCTTTAAAGGTAACGGTATCCGATATTTTGAAACGCTTCCATAAGGAAAGCCACATTCAGCTGCAGACCCTATGAAAAAGATGATCAAACACTTGGACCTTTTATGTCCTGCCTGGCTTCTCTACCCCACACCCTTATTGCTGGGAGAAGTGCCCCGAGATCAAGAGCAGCACTAACTGGCTATGAGCCTCAGGCAGATCACCTCGCCTCCCTAGTACTGGGCTAGTCTTTGTTTTTCTGGGTGTTTTTGTTTTTGGTTTTGGTTGAGAGAGAGAGGCAAGTGAGAGGGAGGAGCAGAGGGAGGGCGAGAAACAGACTCCCCACTGGAAAGGGAGCCCAACAGGAGGCTGATCCCAGGACCCTGCCATCCTGTCCTGAGCAGAAGGTGGGCACTTAAGGGACTGAGCCACCCAGGCGCTCTGGGCTGGTCTTTGTTAAGATAAGAGACTGGGTGTGTCCACTGCACAGTTTTTCAGAAATGCTTCTTTTGCCAGTCACATCTTTCTAAGGTCTCTTTCAGCCATGGGCATATCATGTTTTTCTCATATTGGTGCAACACCTAACTGAAACAGAGCTGACATCTCTTTAAAAACATGCAATTTAATAGAAAACCATTAGTAAATGTCTACTATGTACAGGGTGCCAAAATGAATCAGTCATGGTACCTCTGGGAAAGGTACCATCTCACTATAGAGATGGTTACTGGAATGTAAGTCAGTATATTAAATTTTAAAACTTGGGCAAGACGCAGAAATAGCACAAAAGGAGGAAAGCTTCATTGCCATTAGGTTATTCACAATCACGTGAGTGGATTAGGAACCTCTGGAATCCAATCTGCGGAAGAGAACAAAAAGCACAGCAATTTGGGGAAGAAATGGAAAAGACTGCTATGATCGATTTAGTTTTTCCTTTTCTCTTTTCTTGTTTGTGTCTTTATTTCTAACTTCCAACTAGGCACCCTCTCCCAAACACCCCACAGGTTATCCCACGTGAACATATCCAGAACCAAACTCGTTATCTCTCACCCAAACTTGTCTTTTCTCATTTATTATCTGTTGTGACTTTAAGAGACTTTGGGGACATTGCTCAATAAATTTTATTTACTTATTTATTTAGGTATTGACCTTTCTACCCCACTGTCAAAGAGAAGTGGCTACAGTGTGTGTGCTCCAAGTGATTATCAATGAGGGGAGTTAACAATATCGAAGGGTGTTTTAAACTTTAACACTGAACTCCCATCACAAAGGATATTTAACCAATCCAGACATTATTTAAATGCAGGTGTCAATGAAAAGGCTCATATCTAAAGTTACAGTATGAGTAAATCAAATTTTTAAAAAAATCTGCAAGTATATATGTCACGTGGATCTTCATTTGATTGGGTGATCTACCTTTGCGTATCTCTTCGTGGTAGATTTTAACTACTGCAATTTTATAAGGATGATATTCTAGGTAGAGGCCCCACTTAATTTCCAACAAAAACTATGACTCACCTTTCTGAGTTGGTTATTTTATGTACTGCTATTGGCTTTCTTCAGTTTCATATGTGATGCATAGCCTAGTGAATAATAAAAAAAGTATTATTACATTTACTTTAACTCTTAGCCTTTGCTTTGACTTTTGCAAGAGGAGACCTTTAATTTTTATGCTTTGAAATTCATGAAAATTGACATTTTTGCCTGATGACTTACTGTTCTGCTCGCAGATGTCTTTCCTCTTGACTGAATTTAGTTTTTTGTAGTGTTGTAGAGGTTGTGGATTACAAAGTTCTCCCAGATTCACAGAACAATGACTGTGGGCTTGAAGAGTGTACTTGGTAAAATTAGAGAATAATTATATTTTCACAGATATTTTCAGATAGAAATCTGAAATGGACATTCTTCTTGTGAATGATATGTTCTTAATAACTATTAGATTAAAAAAAAAACACATCTAGTGCAAAATGCTTGATCATGGCTAACTGAATTATTTTGACTCTATTATTTCCCAGGTGTGGCTCATTTGCTCTGATAAGAAATACAGGGCTAGGTTGTTCTCTCTTTCTGCCTCTCCAGTGTCTCTCACTACTGCGTGCATACGCTGTGGGTGTGCATGAGTGTGTGTATTTGGTTATATTTTTTAAATAAGACTTACTGTATTTATATATATTAAAACACGTGTGTGTGCATACTTCAGTACACAAGGGAAATCAGTGCTGATGTAGTGTACTGTTCAGAAATGAACACGGTGCTGTAAACACTGTCTCTGAGTCCCGGCTGCATAGTGGAGCTCTTGGTGGATGGCCGGTGCTGTAGTACTGTGGATGGAGAGCGGGGGTGCAGCTCTCCGTCATGAGCGCTCCCTGTAACACAGCCATCAGTGAGCTGAAACACTGAAATAGCTCCCCCGTGTACAGGGAGAGAACTGCTCAGGCTGTCAGCCCAGGGTACAGGTCCAGTTCTCATCTTAATACATTAATACACAAACATTCCCATGCACTTAGCTGATGTGCTCTTACCCCTGAAAGATAAATCCAGCTTTGGGGCGCTGACAGAGTGAATCTTCTGAACCCATTGGAAGGAAAGCGGTTTATCGTGATCTGAGATAACCGTAACCTGAAAATGAGGGACGTTGCCTTGCGAGACCAGGGTTGTAAGAACAGACCCTGACCATCCTGGCCATATTTGAATGTCCTTCTTGGCCTTTGCATCGGGAAACGTTTCATCTTACTTCTGTTGGGCTCCTGTCAGAGTTTTCCCTCTGTGTGAGCTGTTGTACTCAGTTGGTCATTCCTGAACCATGTCCGGGGAACTCCTTCTCCGATCTTCTCAGAAGTCAAGAGGGACAGTCGGTCAGTAAGCAGTAGGGTAGCACGTAGTACTTAACTCTCTCTTTCATGCATTGTGACACTTACTCTTCATCTCTAACTTTGCTTTGAATGCTAGAAGTAAGACCAAGAGACTTTATTCTCCCTGAAACTTGAGGGGAAGGAAGCTTTACTTAGCCAGTTCTGTGATTTGTTTTAACGGCTTCAAGTTAGAGAGCCTTGCTGCACGCATCTGCAGAGTGCAATCGGGATCCCAACACTTGGGAGAATTAGCTAGGACTCCGCCCACCTACCCATGATGGCCCAGCCCATCTCCTGGGCAGAGCTCCCTCTACAGACACTGTTTGATGAGCCATAGCCTCACTTCCTCCTCACTTCCTCTGTGGCCCCTTTTGGCCTACACTTCATTGGTGACCAACACCCCGACTGGTTCACATTTCTTGTTTTTATATGTTAATGTATTTAATCACGATATTCCAACATAACTGATCAAAGTAGCCTCACAGAGAGATGATGAAGGATGTCCTAACTCTCCTTAATCCTTGATAGTGCTTTTACCCTGGATGCCAATTTTCCAAAATTCAAAATGGCCAGACTCAAACCTCTAAAATTTTCTGTGTTTTGCATATTATCAAAATATGTCCATTTTACTAGATTTTTTTAACCAAGAAAAGCCAGTGTATTATTAATTTTGAAAACCTACCCTTTTACCACACATTTGAGGTAGGTGTAGAAATAACTACAATCTTGATAATTTTAAACTAATAGTTTCATATTCTTTACTGCAAAGGTAGGAGAAATTTCTTTTACTGTTTATTATTTTGATTGAGTAAGCCCAAAGGAAAGAGGGTATGTCTTATTATTTTAATATTTAGTTATTAACGCATTAAAATATTATTTGAGAGTAGTTATTACTCATAAAGGAGAGTTCTGGATTTGACAGATGAATCATTCTCTTGAGCTTTTTATGGGCATAGAGAGTAAGTAGAAGATATGATGTTGAGAAACTTTCCTTCAGTGCCCTGGTCTCTATAGTGAGTGTGGATCATGGGTAGCACGCTTGTTAATTACTGAGAGAGCTGGAAGCATTTCAGTGTATTGTACTCAAGCCCAGGTTTATTTTTAATTTGGTTTGGCTTGGTAAGGAATTGTATGTTCTTTGCACATTGCTGTATACAGAAGAAGATGTGCATTGGAATAGAATAAACATTTTCAGAAATATAAACTGCCAATATTTTACTTTGGCTTCCAAAAGAAAGACTTGGGAAAGACACCTGCATCAGAAGAAAGCAAAGAGAGTCTGCAAATCCGTTTGTTTCATGTGTCTTTCTAGCAGGTGGTAGGAGTTTAGTCTAAGTAATGGAAAGCCATAGTGACAATAAAACTCATTTCACAGAGATGAATCTCAAATAGTCCAATAGACCTGAATTTAGCTTGGAAACTGTAACCCTTCAGACTGTCATTCAAATTTTATCATTTTTCTCCTGTCAACTCACACAGGAGCAGGTTTTATCCCTGTTTGCCAAAAAATAGGCCTAAGGGATGGTGAAAAACTGCTGATGTTACCGTTTTCTTCTGGGGGGATGTGGCCCCTCAGGAGCTCAATTAAATGGCTCAATGTCTGCTTTTCTATTCATAACATGGTTATTCCACTGTTACCACTAAAAAATAACTTATTTATAGGCCTCCTTGGATCCTTACATTTTCCTTCAGATGCAATTCTAACATCCATCTTCAAATTTTGCTCACCATTGCATTTATTTGAAATCAGTATTGTTTTTATTTTTTTTTTTTTTTTGAACAGTGTGAAGCATGGCCTGTGACTCACTTATCCGTATGTGGCCATGTAATCTCCCTCACTAATGTGTCTGTACACACTAGGCAGCGAAGCACTTTGAACAGGGGGAGCTTGAGCAAGCGCTCAGTGACGGAGTGTGGCCTTTAGGCTACACTCCGGAGACTTCTGTGAGCCTGTTTACTTCTCGAGAGGAGGAGCTGTTAGTCTGTGGCTGGGTTCTGGATGCCTGGGAAGGGAAGGGAGCTGGGGATCCCAGGATGCCCTCTGCAGTGATGAGCCTCCACGGTCGCCACTTTGCCCACACACCTCCTCCCCGCAACCAGGTTCACGGACATTCCCAGTTGCAGCTTCTCCAGATATCACTCTGACAGTCAGTCTTGTGGGGGTGGGGGGTGCCCTCTTTCCTGACATGCTGTCCCTTGGGATTTTGAGCCTTTCTGGGGGTCCCCTGTGCCTCCTGGCTCACCTCTCCACAGGTGCACGAAGACCCATTTTCCCCTCGCCAACTCTTTGTCCTTCTCATCTACTTCATTATCATCAAAACTCTCTTGAAATGTCTCCCCCATTGTGCGCTCTGATTCTTCTGACCCTGCAAAGTTTCTGCTTGGTTATCGATCCTGTTACTTGGTGAGTTTTCAGAGACAGAAGTAGAACCGTGCTCCAGTTATCAAGGCCCCGGCAGCAGGGGTTCTTAGATGTTTGCTGTTCACAGACATTTTTGAGAAACTGACGAATGCTTGTATCCTCTTCCCCTGAAATGTATAGATATAGACAACCCGCGTGATGCTGGGGGTGAAGATGTCTGCGTGGGAGGGAAGAAACGTGATAATGTGTGGAGTTTTCCTGCAGAGGTTGAGGATGTTTCATTTGTTTTGAGAAATCTTAAAAGTTGTGTCTGTTAAATTTCCTCCTCCAGAGACATGTATTTATTGTCAAACATCCACATTTCGGATGCTTATTCTGTGTCTTGCTTGTGACTTGGTACCGAGAATACCGGTGGTGGCCCCCGTTGCAGGCCTCGGGTCGGGGAGAAGTGGGCGACGGAGAGCCGCCCTGAGTGTGAGAGGAGGCCGAGGTGGAATTTATGCCCCAGGCTGCTCCCGAGGCACCTCATGGATGGACCTAGAATTGGGGGCAAGGAGACAGTGATCAGCGAGGTTTTCTTGAGGAAATGATGCTTGGATTTCTTAAAAATGTCTTTTGTCTATTTGAGTACTATGTATTTAGAATACTTATAACTGTTTAGTGAATTTCACCTTTGCTGTTACATGCTAACCTTTCTTATCCCTGATGGTGCCTTTTTTCTTCATTGTTTTTATCTTAAAATACATTTTTACCACTTCATTCTCCTCAAGGACAGTGAGCATTATTTCTGTGTGTCAGACCGTTTGAGTAATAATTTACGGGCACTCACTGCATTCTCAAAACGATCCTAGGAGGGAGATACTATTGTTTTCCTCTATTGAGAGACAAAGAAACATCGTAAGCACAGTTTTAAGTCATTCAATGAAACCTACAATCAGTAAACTGGAATGAGCAAGATTAGACTCAGACACGCTTGCCCTGGAGCTTGTACTTCTCCACATACTAATACCAGTGTTGATATTATAAATTATATCAGTATTTTGGGATTCCATCACTAAAGTATTGTATCATTAGAGCCACCAGCTGTTTGAACATTTGTATTTGCCTGGCTTATTTTTTCCAAAATAAAAAATTTTACTTTCAACTTTTCTTGTTTCTGTGTTTCAGATGTGCTTCTTGGAAATAGTATGTGGTTGGATTAAAAAAAAAAATCCACTGGTACAACCTCTTTTCATGTGATGTTCAGTGTTGTGAAAATCGATTTTAGCTATTGCGATACTTTGTTGTATTTCTACCAGCTTGTTCTGTTTTTTTTTGCTTCTGCTTTTTCTGTGTGCCTTTTATTCTTCCTTTTGCTTGATTAAATATTTTTAAAAATATATATGCCCTCCCCTCAAATGTGAAATGTACATATTCCATATTTTCCATTTTAGGGATTATCTTTATAATTTTTTCATGAGTATTTGTAAAAGTCAAAAGTAACTTAACATCTTGGTCTTTCTTCAAAACTATGAGAGAAATTTGGTTTATTAGTCTGCTGGGGCTGCCATAACAGAATACCACAGAGTGGGGTATGCCACAGAAGCTTATTTTTTCACACTTCTGGAGGTCCGAAGCCAAAGATCAACATGCCAGTGCTGGTTTCTGGTAAGGCCTCTCTTCCTAGCTGGAAGGATGGCTGCCTTGTGGCCACCTCCTCTCATGACCTTTCTTCAGGGCACTTGAGGGGAGAGATTGATCTCTGGGTCTCTTCCTTTCCTTATAAGAACACCAGTCCTATGGGATTAGGGTCCACCTTTATGACCTTATTTAACCTTTATCAGCTTCCTAAACACCCTATTTCTAAATATAGTCACATTGGAGGTTGAGGCTTTATTTTGGGAGAGGCGGTGCTGTCTATAACACTTGGCATAATTTAACTGTATCCTACTTTGGTCCTCCATTTTATTTCTACCTCTTTTTTAACTTCAGTATTATCATTTTTATAATTTTATTTTTACATAGTTGATGTATTTTCAGATTTTCCCATGTTTGCCATTCCCCCCGCCCCATGCTATGCCTTCCTGTATTTCTTTTCTTTTTGGACTTAGTTCCTTTCCCCTTGACACACTTCCTCTAGTTCTGATGATTTTTATTGGAGAGGGAGTCTGTTGGTGGTAATTTTTTTTTTTAAAGATTTTATTTATTTATTTGACAGAGAGAAATCACAAGTAGGCAGAGAGGCAGGCAGAGAGAGAGAGGAGGAAGCAGGCTCCCTGCTGAGCAGAGAGCCCGATGCGGGACTCGATCCAGGACCCTGAGATCATGACCTGAGCCGAAGGCAGTGGCTTAACCACTGAGCCACCCAGGCGCCCTGTTGGTGGTAATTTGCTTTAATTTTTCTTTGCTGAGAATATCTTAATTTCCCCTTTTCTCTTGGTGGATAATTTAGCTTGATATACAATTCTGGATTGGAAATTTATTTTCTTTCAATAGTTTGAATGTGTTCTACTGCATTCCACCTTCCGTTTTCACTCCTTAAGAATTTCTTTGTCTCCTTTAGGACTCACTTGTTTCCTGGTCTTGCTACGTTATGCTTCTAGGTGATAGGATTTTACACTATACTGTCTCTTAGATTTATTTATTTTTTTTTAAATTGGGGGTAGAATTATTGTTCTCTTTGAATCTGAATTTTTAATTAGTTCTGGAAAACTCTCAGGCATTATATCTTTGAAATCTCTCAACATTCTCTCTTTCCTCTCCTAATATTTTAATCTAATATATGTTAGACCATATTTCATGTTCCACATTTTAAAATTTATATTTAATATATTTTTTAATTTTTTATTTTTTCAGTGTAACAGTATTCATTATTTTTGACCACACCCAGTGCTCCATGCAGTCCGTGCCCTCTCCATACCCACCACCTGGATCCCCCAACCTCCCACCCCCGCCCCTTCAAAACCCTCAGATTGTTTTTCAGAGTCCATAGTCTCTCCCCTAATATTTTTAATCACTTTTCATTTCTGGACTACATCTTGGGTATCCAACCTATCTTTCTGTTTACAAATATATTCTATAACTTTATCTCATGTGCTTAATGCAACTAATAAATTTTAAATTTTAGTAGTATATTTTAATTCCTGGAAGATATATTTGCTTATTTGTCAAATATGAATAGCTCCTTTTAATAGTATCTCATTCCTTTCTTACATATTTGATTCCACTTTTTATTTATTTAATTGTTTTTAATGGTTTACCATATTACCCATCCTAAAATCTGGAATTCATGGAGACCAGATTTTTCTATGTGATGATTCTACTGAATCTTGTTCATTATGTTTGTTTTCTTATGTTTTGTATCTTTGGATTTTGAGTTTAAATTTCTTGTTGTTGTTGTTGTTTTTTCTTCAGCAGTCCTGTAATTCCAGAGTCAATCCAGAGAAGATTTACACTCCCTTCAAATGATAGCAGCTTGAGACCATATTTTTCTATTTTAATTTCTTGGCTTGGGGCCTATACCCTATCGTTCCTGTAAATTTGAAAGCCATAATTTCGTTGAGCAAGGCTGTGGTTCATTTTTCAGAAGGTTTTTTTTTTTTCTTTTTCTTTCTATAGGCTAGGAAAAAGAGACAAATTTCCTTGTCATCTTTCTTTGCTGACTAGTGAATTTTTCTCCAGTATCTGCTTCTTCTGAGATTTTAGCATTTTCAGGCTTTATGTGGTGTTGGTGGTGTTGGGTTGGGGAGGGGGTTCTATTTTTGCACAACTCCAACACTTGACTTTTAATTCTGCTAGGCCTTTAAAATCCAAACCTCTGCATTACAAAGATTAGTAAATAGCTTCTGAATACCAATAGCCCAGAATCATCTGGCACCCTAAATTTCAGCTTTTTCTTTTCCTTTGACCTCTGAAAGTGTCTTCTACAGTACCGGATGCTTAGATATGTAATTTAAAGGATGTGTGTTACTTTTTAATCTAGCATTTCTAGGTGTTTTGACCTGGAAAAGTTTCAGGCTTTTCACATTGCTCTATCATAGGATGTGGAATTCTCTGTTGGTTATTATTTCTTATCTCATTCCCAAATATTCTATAGTCTACAAATATTATTGAATGCCAAATATTGTTAAATAAATGCTTTCATAGTAAAGAGTTTATATTATGATAAAAAGAGATACAGTAAAAATTGTACAAATGTTTTCATATGGGATGAGTCATTTTTTAAAACTCAGAATAAATGTCAGCATTTGGGGAAAAATATTATCAGAGAATAGAGGGTTAGCGAAATTTGAGGCATTCTCAAAATATTTTACCTTCAAACTAACTTCATACTTTGTTGATGAAATTTGCTAAGAGAAGAGATTTCAAGTGCTCTCGCCACACACAAAATAATGGTAACTCTGTGAGGAGTGGATATGTAAATTAGCTTGACTATAATAATCATTTCACTATGTGTATGTATATTAAACATGTTCTACACATTAAGTATAAACATTTTTATTAAAAAATAATAAAAAAGGAAAAAGATTGGACTGGTGACCTAGTCAAGGACTCATAACTGCATAACTAATATGAAGCAGGACTGGGTTTCCAACTAATTTTGCTATTCTGCAACCCACATTCCTGACCACTAGGGTTCTATTTGACAAAATATTGCCTTATACCATCATAAACAACACTGCTTATACTTATGAAGAAAAATTAAAAAGACAATATTATTTTGTTTTGTGAAAATATGAATGTATCTATTTTATGTATTAGATACACTGGCAGGCTATGGTCATAGGAAATTAAGGTTATCAAATGTAAGTCTTTGATTTTGTATTTTGCATTTTTGCTATGTATGAATGTACAACTAAGTTTTAAATAAAAGACCACTTAACATTTTTAAAAAAGACATAAAAGAGCCAAATTATTCAGTTTGGTAATTCTGATCTTCTTTTTAAGTTTGCCCCTGGGCAGGTATGGCTTTTTAAATCATATTGCACAATTTGATTTGCAAATTGATAACTATCCCAATTTGTCAAGATATCTAGTCTGCTTTTCTGGTTACCTTTTATTCTCTATGGTCTTATAATTTTTTTCATTACTTTTACAAAGCACTCAGAAATATGTCCAGTATCTTTTAGATTTAAGCTTATTGTGTTATAAACACAGTTAATGTATCTTATGATTATTATATGATAATATGAGGGTAGATCCACAAATAATTTTATTTAGAAATAACTGATCCACTAAAGCAATGAATTTTTATAAACATCAAGTTTTTTATAATATACTAAGGTTTATAATATATATAAGGTTTATACTAAGGCTTATAATATACTAAGGCTTTTATAAGGTTTTAATACTTTAAATTATACATATTTAAAATTATTCTAGCTAGCTAAGTGGTCTAATAAGTTATATCAAATTAATTTTAATTAAATAAAATTAAACTAGTAAGTGCATTTTTAAAAAATAAGTATTTCCAGGCACCTGGGTGGCTGAGTCAAACATCCAACTCTTGATTTCGGCTGAGGTCCTGATCTCAAGGTTATGAGGTTGAGCCCCACGTTGGGCTCCTTGCTGGGCATGGAGCCTGCTTAAACTTCTCTCTCTTCATCTCCCTATGCCCCTCTCCCCTTTAAAAAAATTTCCTTTTCTTAATATATTATATCGTATTTTGCAAATCCTTACAAATATATTTTGCATTTAGAAAACTAGAATATTAGAGAGAAAGAAAGATGGTGGAAGTTTGTTTGTTTGTTTTTAATCTTGTTAATTCATTTTATCAGATAAGTAAAAGACTCGGGGTGCCTGGGTGGCTCAGTGGGTTAAAGCCTCTGCCTTCGATTTAGGTCATAATCCCAGGGTCCTGGGATCGAGCCCCACATTGGGCTGTCTGCTCCGCAGAGAGCCTGCTTCCTCCTCTCTCTCTCTCTGCCTGCCTCTCTGCCTACTTGTGATCTCTGTCTGTCAAATACATAAATAAAAGGGAATAAGATAAGTAAAAGACTCCTGATCAGGTTATAACATGACTAGACTAATATTTTTAATAATGATCGTTTGGACTTCATGCTGGAGATGGATTGGAAGTGGGTGTTGGAGAAGCTGTGGTAAGTCTCCCATGGTGCAGAATCTGACTGAGAGAATTATTTATAAGGGAAGACTGACATGACGTGATTGACATGATGCATTTCAGAGAGTAAGGGTTTGGGGACCAGGGATGACTCTGGTCATTTGATATGTGCAACGTCTTAGATAAAACTTCAGTGAAGATGTTTTGAGTGACTGCCTGGATAGATACGGATGATGTGAGAATACCAACTGGGATCAAGAACAATATATCTTGAGTTTGAACATGTATGACACATTGGAATGGAGAATTTTAAGAACCTTCTGGATACAGAGTAAAATCCTGAAATGGAGATATCATATTTGTATATTAGGTCGTTGAAGCAATGGGTTTGGATAGGACCCTTTTTTTGCCCCTTATTTATTTATTTATTTTTGATTGAAGTGTAGCTAACATACAGTGTTACATTAATTCATGTGTTCACTATAGTGATTCAACAGTTCTGTACATTACTCATTGCTCATCACAGTAAGTGTACCTTAATCCCTTTAATCTGTTGTGCCCATCCCTCCACTCACCTTCCATCTGCCAACCACCAGTTTGCTCTCTTTGTTTGTTTGTTTCCTTTTTGTTTGTTTTTCTTTTTGTTTTGATTCTCAAATTCCACATAGGAGTGAAATCATATTGTATTTGACTTTTTCTCTCTGACTTACTTCACTTAGCATTTTACCTTCTAGGTCCATCCATGTTGTTGCAGATGGCACTATCTCATTATCTTTTTATGGTTAAGTAATATTCCATTATGAGTGTGTATGTGTGTGTGTGTGTACCACATCTTCATCCATCCATCTGTTGATGGATACTGGTGTTGCTTCCATATCATAGCTATTGTAAATTATGCTGCAATAAATATAGGGCTGCATATATCTTTTTAAATTTAGTGTTTTGTGTTCTTTGGGTAAACACCCAGTAAGGAGTTACTGGATCTGTCAGTATTTATATTAATTTTTTGAGGAACTTCCATGCTGATTTCCATAGCGGCTACACCAATTTGCTTTCCCACCAACACTGCACGAGGGTTCCTTTTTCTCCATATCCTCACCAACACTTGTTGTTTCTTGTCCTTTAATTCTAGCCATTCTGACAAGTATAATGTGATATCTCATTTTGATTTGCATTTCCCTCATGATTAGTGATGTTGAGCATCTTTTCATGTGTCTTTGGCCATTGGTATGTTTTCTTTGGAAAAATATATATTGAGGTCTTCTGCTTATTTTTTGGAGAGGACCCTTTTTATGCACAAACTTCCAAGAAAAAAGACCTAGCCCAGGGCAGACTTTGACAGACTCCTACATTTATATAGCAGGTAGAAGACAAGAAATGAGTAAAGGAGATTGAAATGAGATTGCTAGAAAAGTACAAAGAAAACCCTGGATGATGTTAGCCAAGGAAGGAAATATTCAAGAAGAAAGAATGGCTTCTCAAACTCTTCAAACATTTGCATTTTAAGTGCTCGTATGGATAGGTAGTAACATTCTTTAACACAAATATATTCATGTTTCTGAACTCACCTTCCCGATGAGATTTCAATATTATTGAGGACAAAAATAATGTGGTTTTGGGTCTTTAATAAATACAAAAATGATTGAAATAATATAAGCCATTTGGAATAATAAAAATGATAATCATGGTAATTTCTAGATCTTTGGTGTATACCATGGACCACGGTTTTCTAGGCACTTACTTCATGTGTATATTTTAATTGTTCACAACAGCCTCCTGTACTAGATTTTTATAACTTTCTCTCTTTTATCAATAAAGAGACAAGAAACAGAGTATTTAAGTATTTACCCATGGTCAAAAAGTGATAGACACAAAATCCCTAGCCTTGTATTTTCTACTCTTTCATTATAAAAAGCAGAAAATAAGTATATGTGGAATAAATATAAATAACATACTAAATTTGAAAAAGTCAAAAGACTATATTAAATAATTTAAATAATTAAAATTAGCTAAAAAATTGTCTCCAAAGAGTTAGCCTTTTCCTTAGTACACCATTATTTTATATTAAAGTAGAGTTGCTACTATCTCTGCGCTTCTCCACTTCTCATGTGCTCCTTAAATGCTGGAATTTATTATCCATACCCACCTCTCTAGCTCCCCCATATTCCCACTGACCTAAGTGGTAAATCCAAGTCAAAGTGCCGGTCTTCATATAACTCCATTCTGTGATTTTTCCCATTCACCAGTGATGATGATGACCATTCCTTCACTTTGTTGATGTCATTTCTTCTTGGTTTTTCTTTTCCCTCTCTCGTTTTTCCTCGCTGGCTTATTTTTCTGATCCTACCCCTGACATGTAGATCATTTCTAGAGTCCGGACTTCAGTCTCTTTGCTCAGTACATTATGCAGTTGCTTTGTGCAGTTTCTTCCACCTCCAGAGTATAATTACTCCCAAATCCTTTTCAAACTCTGATCTCTCTCCTGATATGGAGACATTAATATTAACCTGTAGAGTGAACATTTTATCTTGGATATCCCCCCGGCTACTTCAGACTTGAAAAGTTTAGCTTTGAGCTTGTCAAAACGCACCCACCACCGTTTCTCCTTTCATCCTACTCCCTAAAGACCGAATGTTCTTCCTGTGTCTTTTCTGTTGGGTGAGTCAAAAGCAGTCATCTAGTTGCTCAGCCAGAAACCTGAGAGTCCGAGTTGTCACTGTCTCGGTGTACTCCCTTTTTCCAGTGCATCAGCCGGTTCTGGCATATCTTCCAGGGAAATATCTCTCATCTGATTCCTCTAGGTTAGGTTTACTGACCTATTTTAGATAAGAATGTGGAACTTCTGTGGGGGCGCCTGGGTGACTCAGTCGTTAAGCCTCTGCCTTCCGCTCAGGTCATGATCTCAGGGTCCTGGGATGGAGCCAGCATCAGGCTTCCTGCTCAGCAGGGAGTCTGGTTTTCTCTCTGTCCCTTCCCCTTTACTTGTGTGAGTGTGTGTGTGTGTGTGTGAGCTCGTTGTCTCTCAAATAAATTAATTAATTAAATCTTAAAAAAAAAAAAAGAATTTGGAACTTGTCCTGTGTCTCTTTTATAAGACCGTACCTACGTCAGGTTTCCTCTCTGCCAACCCATCCTTACTTCCACCAGAGAGAGAATAACATGACACAAAATGGTCAAGTCATTTTCTTGCTCACAGTCCTTCACTGTCCGTTTGCTCCTCTCACAGACAGTTGCCGAGCTCCAGCAGGATTCAAAGTCTTGTGGCATTTACATTCTGAAAACAGTAGCAATAACAATAAACCCTCAGACAGCACGTCAGATGGCAATAAGTGTTATGAAGGACAATGGATTAGGTAAAGGGGGCAGAGCTCTAAGAGGCACGCGTGTGATCTCACTGGTGGCCAACAGAGTCCTGCAGCAGAGACCAGGAAGGATGTAAAGAGGCAGGGTTAAACCTCCCCCTTTTTCCAGAACGAAAATCCAAACATCCACTCACGTATCCTTCACCTAACAGATGCAGAGAAGTCCATATAGATGATGTTGTAAAGATTATTTTCGATTTGTTTCCAAACTTTATAGCAGACATCTTGTATCTTGACCATCTCGCATGTACCCCACGGACTATTCTAAGATAAGTAGGGTGGAAGCTTTATGGCTTGTGAGTCTTTCTTAACAAATATGCAGATTTTTAAAAAAAAATAAATTATTAGAGAAGCAAGACAGTATTATTGATATCACAAAACTAATACACTGAAAGGGGAGACACACACACACACACATGCACACACACACACACACTTTATGGAAGTAACTATTTTAAATAAACTAATCCAGATAATTAGAAATTTTGACATCTGTGATAAGAAACAAGAAGCTGAAGAACTGGAATGAGGAAACTAATAGAACAATTTTAAATAGGTTGGCCTTGGAAGGTCCTTCTCAAAAAGTGACACGTGAGCTGACCTGAACCCTAAGAATAAGTCAGTCATGAAAAAAATGTGAAGAAGAAAATTCGAAGGAGAAAGGGCTTGTTTTCCTGAGGCACAGGGGCATGGATAGGGAGGCTGAAACACTCTGAACAAGGACAGCCATCTTACGCAGGTAATTAGGGAACTAGCAATGTGGGCCCACAAAAGTATGACAGACCCATTCTGAATGTGATAAACTTACTTCCAAATGTAAAGTGTATATTGAAGAAAAAATTCAAACTTTTGTAGAATTTTTTTTTCTTTTTTTTATTAAGTTCAATTAGCCAGCATATAGAACATCACTATTTTATAGAATTTTCTTACGTTTGGTTTAATTAATATTGTTTTAATTTTTAAATCTTGAAAGGTGTTCTTAGTGGTTTCATGTGTCCTGATGTTTGTAGGGTTTAGAAACTCTTTAAATCTGACTAAGAAGGGTATGCCCTGAAGTTGGAGTGGGAGGCAGGAGTCAGAACATTCCATCTTTTAAGACCACAGAAGTCTTCTGGGTTTGATAACACAGAGTATAATATATGTGGATCAAGTGTCAGACCCCCCTCTGAGGAGTCTAACTAAAGAGTAAAAGAGGCCCTTCACTTACATGAAAATCGTCACTGAAATTAGGAAGAACAGTCCCAGGGACCATCCCTGGGCATTGAACGCAGATTCAAGTGGTGGAAAGAATAAGTAGGACATGGAGAAATGGAGACAGGATAACTTCATTTTACCGGGAGATAATTTCATCTAAAATGAGGCTCTTGAATGGCAGAGATTTTAGCATAAACCAGCATTTCATGTTGGATAAAATAGTTTTTATTTTATTTTATTTATATTTATTTTATTTTATTTTATTTATAGCTTTTAAAAAATAGTTTTTATTTTCAGACACTTTAAAACTTGGAAAAAAAGTTCCAAGATCACAAAAACACCAGTGTAAGTTTCACCCAGAGACCTCGTTACATCACCCCATGCAGTAACGTCCTGCATAGCAGAAAGACCCCACCTGGCGTCACATGTCACATCCGCGTCCCTGCCTCTACCGTGTTTGCCAACAGGAATCAAATCCTCCGATGTTTCTCGACTTCCACAGCCTTATCATTCCTGAAGACCTCCTCTGGGTCTGTCTGATGTTTCCTCGTGATGGCACCTGCCTTGTGCATCTGGGGCAGGAGGACCACCAGGCGATGCTTGTGATCAGGGGTCCACCCATCCATCAGTCCCATGACTGGTGGTGATAACTGGGATCACTTGATTGCAAAGACGTCTCTGCTGTTCCCTGCTGTAAAGTGACTGTTTTTCCCTTTCAAAGTAATGTGTTTTAAGGGAGATACTTAGAGACTTCTTTGTTCTTCATCTAACTTTCACCCACGCATTTGAGTATCCATTGATAGTTCTTGTCTGATTTATTTACTCTTGTGATGGTTGCCAAATGGTGACTTTCTAGTTCCAGTATGCTTTTTACATTTATTAGTTAGGATAGGGCTGTAGAAACAGATTCCCTTTTCTTTCCATGTAATTACTCATCTTTATGTGGGTGGACTCATGGATTCCTATGTTTTTTTCAATGAGATATGATGTATAAATTTCTCCTTCTCTCCATTCTTTTTTTCTTTTGATAAACTCAAAATATTTTTAATGCTCAAGGTATTTATTTAATACTTAAATTGTCTAGATTTGAATGATGGAAACCTACTTAAGCCTGGCTCCTGTGTCATTCTGATGTGACCCATGTGACCCCCATCATTCTTTGAAAACCTTTTTTTTTTTTTTTTTAACAGTTGACACCCAATGTTAGGTTAGTTTCAGGTGTGCAGAATTTTGACACCTCTCTACCTGATGCTGTGCTCACAAGTGTAGCTACCATCTGTCACCATATAAAGCTATTACAGTACCACCAACTCTTCCCTATGCGGGGGTCCTGCATCCCTGTGACTTGTTCTTTTCATACCTGGAAGCCTCTACCTCCCACTCCCTTCACCCATTTTGCCCGGCCTCCTGCACCCTTCCCCTCTGGCAGCCATCAGTTTGTTCTCTGCATTTATGGCTTTGTTTCTGCCTTTCTGTTTGCTCATTTGTTTTGTTTGCCAGATTCCATATATGAGTGAAATCATGCAGTTTTTGTCTTTCTCTTTTGGATTTATTTCACTTCGCATAATACCTTCAAGGTCCATCCATGTTGTCACAAATGGCAAGGTCTCACTTTATTAAAGTTAATAAATCAATTGGGGTGCCTGAGTGGCTCAGTCTGTTAAACATCTGACTCTTGATTTCAGCTCAGGTCAGGATCTCAGGGTTGCAGGATGAAGCTTTGCGTCGGGCTCAAAGTAAGGTGTGGGGCTTGCTTAAGATTCTCTTTCTCCCTCTGCCCCTCTCCCCCTAAAAAAATAAAATTAATTAATTATTTTTCTTTCTCCAAATTTTTATTTGAATTCCAGTTAGTTAACATACAGCGTAATGTTAGTTTCAGGTGTACAGCGTAGTGATTCCACACTTCATACAACACCAGGTCCTCAACACAAGTGCACTCCTTACTCCCCATCACCTGCTTCACCCACCCCCTCCTCCTACCTCCCGTCCAGTAACTCTGGTTGCTCACTATAGTTAGGAGTCTGCTTCTTGGTTTGCCTCTCGCCTTCTTTTTTCAAAACCCAACGTTCATCTGTTTCTTAAATTCCTCATCTGAGTGAAATCATATGGTATTTGTCTTTCTCTGATTTACTTATTTCACTTAGCACTATGCCCTCTAGATCCATCCATGTTGTTGCAAATGGCAAGATTTCATTCTTTTTTCTGACTGAGCAATATGAGTTATATATATATATATATATATATATTCAATGTTCTCTTATATACATCTTCTTTATCCATTCTTCTATCGATGGGGACTTGGGTTGCTTCCATATGTTATCTACAATGCTGAAATAAGAATAGGGGTGCATATATCTTTTTTGAATTAGTGTTTTTATTTTCTTTGGGTAAATACCCAGTAGTGGAATTACTGGAGCTTATGATACTTATATTTTTAAATTTTTTTTAAAATTTATGTTTTTAAAGATCTTATTTATTTATTTGACAGAGAGAGATCACAAGTAAGCAGAGCAGCAGGCAGAGAAAGAGGAAGGGAAACAGGCTCCCTGCTAAGCAGAGAGCCCGATGAGGGGCTCAATCCCAGGACCCCAGGATCATGACCTGAGCTGAAGGAAGAGGCTTTAACCCACTGAGCCACCCAGGTGCTCCTCTATTTTTAATTTTTTGAGGAACCTCCATACTGTTTTCCACAGTGGCTTCCCAAGTTTAGATTCCTACCAACCTTCACAAGGGTTCCTTTTTTCTTCACATCTTCACCAACACCTGTTGTTTCTTGTCTTTCTGATTATAGCCATTCTGAGCACTTCTTTACTTCTGGTGCAATAAAATGTTCCAGGCTCGCATTGTATCTTCCCTGACCCAGCTCTGGAATCATCCATTTCTCCAAGAAGTCCTAGAGACTTAGTTTCAGTAGAGAAACTAAGATCTGATCTATAGGGGTATTCACTGCATCTGGGGGTAACCGTGTACCCACACCATCTCTGGTGAATGGTAGGAACATTTTGTGTATTGAGCCCTTACCCAGTTTCATCTAGATCTATTTCTGCAACTAGCTGTATAATCCTGACAACTACAAGGGCACCCTGATAAATTACATTCCAGTCCACACCCACAAGATCGTTCCAGATTTTACACTTTTCATTTGTACTCTCCTTTCCTGACCATGAGAACCTGGTTCCCGCTATCCTCAATATATTGCTTTATTTGCTTGATAAGCCTGGATTACAGTTGCTCTCCCAGTCATGCAGGGTGGATATGCTGCCGACTGCTCTCACTGGGCAGGTGCCAGCCACCCCCGAGCTCACCCTCAGCCCGCTCGGACACCCACCATGGTGGATTATTCAGGGGGGTTGGGTTAACAGCAGAGATGAGTAGACATTTTGCATAATCACCCTAGATTATATTAGAAGGAAGATCTGAATGCATGCTTAGCATCCTTACTGCTTCCCGCAAGCCTCTCTCTGACCTCCCAATTTTCCCAACTTTAAGATAAGTATGAATAGAGAAATCTTATATGGGTGTGGCTTCCAACATGTGCGGTTTCTACCCTGTTTGCTATTGCTCTTTCTGTCCCGTCAGGTTCACGTGATAACTTAGAGCAGTTCCGATGGGTGTTTTAGGGTCAAAACAAATATCAGCATGTTTTTCACTGATGTATTTCTGAATTAAAATCTTAAAGCCTTTTGTCAGCAAGTATAATAAAATACTCAGTGGACTTCAAGTCAGGTATGACGTTTTTATATGGGAAGTCTTGAAACAGAAATCTCCAACATAATTACAACGACCCTGCGAAGAGGAAAGGTTTCTCATGTCACTGGTAGTGAGATGCAGTCGAGTCTGCAAAGTGACATCTTTGCACCCTAGGTGTCACCCTGCCAGATCATGGAAGCCCAGTGACAACCCGTGTGTACACAATGCATTTTTTATTCCAAATTCATAGATATTTCAAGTGTTAAGCCAAAAGAAACAAATGTGAATCTCCTCATTCTATATAATCTTTCTATTAACTTGGCAAATTTCAATTAAGTTTAACTCTCTAGCCATTCATTTCTGACCCTCAGAATCCCTGCTGCAAATTTAGATCTCCACACGGTCCTGCTGTTAATCTACTAAGTAGGTTAATTCTTGAGCTTTAGAGTGGCCACTGCAAGTATCACTGGTCTTTTTCCTGCAGTTGTATTTGTACAGAAGGGGAACAAATGCAGAAAACAAATAACATGTTCTTGACTGATGCATAAAGACTACATCATGGGGCGCCTGGGTGGCTCAGTGGGTTAAAAGCCTCTGCCTTCGGCTCAGGTCATGGTCCCAGGGTCCTGGGATCGAGCCCCACATCAGGCTCTCTGCTCCACGGGGAGCCTGCTTCCTCCTGTCTATCTGCCTGCATCTGTACCTACTTGTGATCTCTCTCTGTCAAATAAATAAATAAAAATGGTAAAAAAAAAAAAAAAAAAAAAAAAAAGACTACTTCACAGTTTAGGGGTTAGCACAGCAAGAGTTTATTCTCTCTTCCTTGTTTGTGGGCCCATAATTCAGGAACTACTCAGCTGGGAAGTTCTAGATCGAAGTTCTCATGCAGTTGCAGCTTGATATTTCCTGTAGCCACAGTCATCGGAAGGCTTGACTAGGATTGAAAGCTCTGCTTGGAGATGGGTCACTCACATGGCTAGCAAGCTGCTGCTGGCAGTGGGGTCCTATTTCCTCTCCCTATGGGTGCCTCCCCAGGAGACTGCTTGAGGTTCCTCATGGCCTAGGGACTGGCTTCCTCAGAGTCAGTGATCCAAGAGACCAATGTAAGTAAGAGGCCTTTTATTACTAGGCCTTGAAAGTCACAGACACACTGTCACTTCTGCAGTGTTCTGTCAGCGTGGATTCAGCGTAGGAGGGAACCCCACAGGGTATGACTAGCAGGAGGTGCTGTATGGGCGTTTTGGAGGTCGGTTACCATGGTTTGCCCTCTGGAACACAAAGGTCCATGTCTCTTCCACATGAAAAGTACACTTACTTCCTTCAAAGGTCCTTTAAAGCTTCTTTCCATTAGAGGGTCTGCTCAGAATCCAGCAACTCATCATGAGTCGAGTTCATACCAACAGGAAGCTCCTAGGGAAGTCTGAGAACAAAGGAAGGTATTCAAATATAGTTTCTCACCTGAAGACCTGCGAACGAGTTTTGTGCCACCCACACACCTAGCTTCTCCTGGGCAGATAGGCATTGAGTGACTACTTCAGACTGTCTGGTTCAAAAGCGGGCAAAAGGGGGAAATAAGAGCACACGGAAGTAACTGGTCCAAAGTGCTTGTAGATTCCAGTCAGGTACATGTTGGTAATTCCTGGATTAGGGTTCACTGCTAATTATTTCTTGAAAGTGTTTCTTCATGGGTCTTGGCTCTGCCCTCTGGTTCCCAGTTCTACCTCTCTGGTCCATGCTTCCTTTTAATACAAAAAGTAGCCTTTGTTTATAGCCATATGATTTCCTGCCCGTAGAAGTTTAAAGACACAGTTTCTGTCTGTCCAATCTCTTTCTCTCTGAGGCCAAGCTGATGGTGTTACCATAAGTGCGGCTGTCTTACAAATCTGTGGGTTTCCTTTGATTATGCTTGTTTATTCCATTAAGCAAAAGCCACATCCAGTATCTGATGAAGATAAGCTTTTTAATTTAATTTAATTTAATTTTTTTATACTGGACTTTTGCTGACATGCGAAGGGAAGAATGCCCTTAGCACTGGTTAGCTCAGGGGATCTGTAAGACATTATAAATAGCTGTCTAGCGTTTCTTTAGTCTGAATTAATAGTTCTTTGAGGCACCACCTAATACCTTTTGGAGGTCTTAAGGTGGGTATCACAGTCATACCCCATCGCCATCTTTACCTTATGTTTTCCTGGTCGTTGAAGTTTGCCTGCAAGTGACTTAAATTTTTGCATTGTTGGCCATCCGGAGAGATTACAAGTGAGAAAATACTTTATTTTCAAATCCATCAAGTCCTACTTTCTTTGTATTTAATGGTTTTCTTTGGTTTTTCTCTCTTCTTTTTCCCCCTTTATTATAAATAGATGTTCAGAATTCTCTGCCTGAAATGTTCTTAGCTAGGTTACCCAGTTCATTAAGTATGTTTCTTTCCCATATTATCATGATGTTATTAAACTTCCTACTGCAGCATAGCCAGGATCCAGTTTTCTCTCATTTCCACTCACATTTATTCCTCACTGTCCTGTAAGCCGTTCCTGACAACCTCCTCAGGAGCCATCATCAGGCCTCTGCTCACAGTCCTTGTGAAGCCTGCGCAGCTTACTTGTGCATCCCAGTCCTTAGGTCACTGCCATTTCTGTAGGTTTTTGTTGTAATTCCCTCCCAGAACCAAATTTATTACTAGGTATTCATTATTGCATAAACATGTTGCCCCAAAATTTAATAGCTGGAAACCATGATTTATTATCTCTCATGGGCTTTTCTAGAAGACTGCTCATGGAATGATCAGCTAGCAGTCTCAGAAACCAAGCCAGATACTAGCGTCAGAAGTCACACACAACCACCACTTCATAGTTTTCTACTGATCAGAGTCAGGGCTAATTTAGGGTAGAAGGAGATTAGGAAAGGGTTTGAATACTAGAGGCAAGGATTAATGGACTTCCTCTTGGAAATGTTAGACATAATGCAAGGAAAGGAAAAAAAAAAGACACCCTAAATTTTAATAGATATATATAGCAGTTTGTCCTGTAACTGTTTTCGCCTAGAACGTATCCCGTGTAGAAAAGTAAAAGGACTTGACAATTTCAAACTGCAGAATTTATCAGGGCCAAATAGAACATTGTTAGGAGTGACTGATGAAGTCTTGTTTTATGACCTTAATTATGTCCAATTCATAGTGATCTGTGTGTTACACAGCTGCTTTGCTTCAGAGATCTTGTTCTCACAAGTAGATCGACTCATTTTGAAATATTTCAAAGCTAGTGTGGATATTTAGAGACTCCCAAGTACTCAAAAAACAGAACCAAATGATCGTCTTGTTAAGAGTTATCAATAAAGTTACAGCTGGATGTTTTCTCTCTGCTAAGTTTAGACATTATACTCCATTCAATTTTATCTTGATTAAACAGATTGAAAATCATATGTATGCATACAACTAGTCTAAATGGGCCACTTATCTAAGATCAGCAGTTTTCTGAGGAGACTAACAATGCAAATGAAAAAAAATGTGACTTAGGGAAAGATATATACATGCCATATGTTTGATATCGGAAGTAGATTTTTTAAGTCAAGAAATTAAGTAGAATCCTGTTTTTACATAGTACAATGTTGTTAGAAAAAATGATAAACAGCTCCGTGGTTAACTCTTAAAGGGAATTCAAATGATAATTACTAGACTTATGAAAGTCTAGTAATTGCTTATAGTTATAATATGGTTTTATATATATGTATATATATATACACATATATATATAGCTATAATATGTTATAGTCTAGAAAGGTTATGAAATATCATTAACCCATTAATAATGGAAGAAAGGGGGGGCACCTGGGTGGCTCAGTGGGTTAAGCTGCTGCCTTCAGCTCAGGTCCTGATCCCAGGGTCCTGGGATCCAGCCCCGCATCGGGCTCTCTGCTCAGCAGGGAGCCTGCTTCCTCCTCTCTCTCTGCCTGTCTCTTGCTTGTGATCTCTCTCTCAGTCAAATAAATAAATAAAATCTTTAAAAAAAAATAATGGAAGAAAGGTTTATATTGTCCTAAACTGGTATTACTAGTCAAATATGACATTTTGTTTAATCACTTAATGGTCAATTTTTTCGATGTTTTCTATTGGAAATTCATTTTCTTTTTTTAAAGATTTTATTTATTTATTTGACAGAGAGAAATCACAAGTAGATGGAGAGGCAGGCAGAGAGAGAGAGAATGACGCAGGCTCCCTGTCGAGCAGAGAGGCCGATGTGGGACTCGATCCCAGGACCTGAGATCATGACCTGAGCCGAAGGCAGTGGCTTAACCCACTGAGCCACCCAGGCGCCCTGGAAATTCATTTTTATCAACTTAATGACACATCTTGATTCCAACCCATTCTGTATATGTTTTTTTCTGTAGCTACAATATTAGACTGAAATGAATATGTTAATAACTTTAGAATTTTAAGCAGAAAAATTAGTACTGTTCAAATTTGCTCTAATAGTAAATCTGGTGTGAGGAAAAATATGAAAAGTAGATACTTTTTGAGACTTTCTGGAGATACTTAATGGGATAGAGAAGTATTCTTTTCCTGTGACTGGCATATAGATTTAATGCACATACTAAGAAGTATGCATTTTTTTTCCTATTAAAAAGGCATAATTTAGGTAATTGACTCATGTTGGTATTTTAAAGTTATTTTGCAATTAAATTTTTAATGTCTGACTTTAAACTTTATATATGTATCTTCTGTTGCCTAATAGAAACACTGGTATTTACTTTTTTTTTTGTCTTGCTATTCATTCTCTTTTTAGTTTCATTTCTTATCATTTATGCTCCCTATGTCATATTAGCTATATAAGATGGATATTCAGAGGAGGGTAGCTGTGCCTTCTGCTTCAATTTATTTCTTTATAATGTTTCTTTGGATTTGATAAATCAAGAAATCATTTGTAATGCAAATATCTTTTTGGATTGAGTTAGACATTAATCCATAAAAGAAAGCCACCATAATCAATAATGCTTTAGTTTCTTGACATCTGAATAACAGGGCTCTACAGTATTAAGAAAGTAGAAGTAAATTTGAAGGCATAAAGGAAGGTGGTAGGTAGTTGGGAAAGGTCTAAAGTTTTATGTTTTAAGGTCTGAAGAAAGAGTCAGGTGAGGAAGTGTAGGAGTGAGCCTTCAAGAGCAGAGGGACAGAGTGATGTGACAGACCGAGGAAGAAAATGTCACAGAGAAAATATGACGATGGTCGATCCCAGAGACAAACATTCACCAGGGTCAACCCTTCCTTCATCTCCTGAAATAATACTGCTTTCTCAAAAGATTCCATTCTTCTGCACTGAACAGGACATCCACAGGACAGGGCGGCTGTGGTCACGGAAGACAGCCGGAGGAATTTTAGTGAAGCCTGCTGTACGCAGAATGTGACTTTCCCACTTCTTCTCTCTCACAGGTTTTCTGAACCAGATGAATAACTCCAGTCACTCTGTCCTTCAGCCTTCATTCCAAGGGTGCATGCAGCTCATCCAGGTGGACGACCAACTGGTGAATTTATATGAAGTGGCACAGAGGAGGCCAGGGAGTTTTGCGAACGTCAGCATCGACATGTGCGCCATTATAGACAGGTATGCAGTCTTTTCGTCCTGCTTCTAAGTGTCCAAACTTCGGAATTCATGCTTTTGTTGTGGGACAAGAGAAACACACACACACACACACAAACACACACACACACACACACACACACACCCCACGTATAAGAGGTAAGGCGTAGGAGCCATCTGTCATGCCTACAGCATATGTGTGATTTTAGCAGTGACATTTATAGCAGGACCTGGGTATATATGGTAGAACAATCTGGGATGTCACACCAGTCTCCCTCCATAAATGTGAGCATTATGCAGGTAACTTTGCAAGCGACAGCTGAGTTATAAAGGAACTCAGTTTATTTTAAATTTTGCTTCCTACGCCCACAAGCAGAGATGTCCCTTCTCTTCTTGTGTTGGTCACGACTCATGCTCAGCATATTTTCCCCTCCAGAGCCCTCTCCTGAACCAAAAGAAGCTTTAAAAATGTTGGCAGGCAGTATGGGAATTTACTGAAACAGAATATTTAATGTAATTGAGTCTGCTTACAAATATACATACTGAAATATTGCAAAATCTAATCTATATTCATTTTTGCAGATATGGGGAGGAGCTTTTTTTTTTTTTTATAAAAACCTAGTTGACTTTTCACAGAGTAGAAAAATACAACTCTTACATGAACTATTACATCATTACATACACTAACCTTAATATATTTCTAAAAAGTACCTTTCATTCTACCATGAAAAGTCGTATGAGATATTTCATCCATAAATAAACCATATCTACTTTGTGTTGAATTTAATCTGGTGATTTTTAGGTGATTTTCTAAACTGTATTCAAATCTTTTATGAGAGGGCTATCTTACTCTGAAAAATAATTTTATTAATTTTATATTTTGCAAGATGAAAGTTTCAGAAGTCTTAGTCTGCTCTCAACAAAGAGTAGACTTTCAGTCTCTAGTAATCTTACTTCATTTAAGAGGAGATCCTTAGGAAAGTCATCCAAAGACATAAAATGAACCTTAAAAAGACATAAAATCATCTATAATAAAGTAAGTTTGCTGCCATATAATCTCAATAAAATTATATCCATCTGAATGGTAAATTACAGTTTAAATGATGGCTATAGAATGTAACTTTTTTAAGTCTTAATATGCTTATAATGAGACTTGATGACATAGCATAGTTCTTATTTCTGTTACATATTTGCAAATACTCATCCTGTTGGCCTAACCAATTTATATTTAAACAGAACAGTGAACAATTTTAATGGAAATATATTCCTAATTTTTGAACCAGCAATAATGCAATAGCTATTATTTCTGCCTAAAGCAAGTGGTAGCAATAATAAGAAAAACGGAGACATAAATGTTTTAAGACCGTATTTGTGATATTTGATATTTATCTATAAATTTTTATTAATTGTCTTCCATACAGGAAGATTTTTCCTTCTTAGTAATATGTACACAGCAGATTGAGTTATTTTAGTGCCTTGTCCATTTTCCATGTCAGTAGATTTAATGATATAATAATTTCTGTCAATAAACTAACCCAAGTTAGTTTATTCGGCTTTTGTAAACAGGCTAGATTTTATGGTGATGTTGCTATTTACTTCGAACAGCATGTATCCTGGACATTATGTTTAAATTGTTTGCTACCAAAGAAATATGGGTAAGATGTTGAGACTTAAATGTTTCACTTCCATGGAGGGAGTAGGTGCTAAATTGGCCCCAAAAGAATGAATGGGATTTTTATATATGAAGAAAATGGAAAATGGCATTTCTGATGAGAAGAACAATGCAAGAGAAGATGGAGAATAGGAAATACAGATTTCAGTTTTTGGCAGATACAAGAATATGCAAAATATTTTTTCACCAAAATGGGTCAGTCCCATTGTCCATATTGCCAAGCATCCTATAGCTGACAGAACAAAGAATATGTCTTTGATGATAACCCAGTAGAGTAGCTATGGGGAGTTTGTTACCTCTGACAAATCAACAATTCTAAAGTCCGTTAGGGAATCTATTTTCTGTTTGTTCTAGTTTTTGAAGGCAGTGACTTTTTTTTTCCCCTCCCTAAATTGACGTGTAATTGACATATAACAATATATTAGTTTTAGGTGTAAAACGTAATGAATGAATATGTATCACAAAATGATCATCAGGGCAACAGCTTATATACATTAATTTCCAATATGTGAAAGAACGTATTCCTTTATTCATCTAAAATGTTTCCAGTTCAAAATTGTCATCTGTGAAGTGTTGTATTTTTGTATGTTTGAAAAGACTGTTTTCACCTTATGCCAACCATTGAGGAGCTCATTGATGAGCTCACCCTTACTCTGTGTCTTTCCATGTGAGGGCACCAGTGGTTTTAGCCTGTCTTCATATAACAGTGACCACCAGATAACACTGGAACGATACATTCCCAGCCCATCTCTAGTTTGATGTTCTCCCTCTAACTAAAACTTTGCAACTGCCCAATCTGTGCCATTTTATTTTCAAACCATCTAAATTTTCCCTAAGTAAGCCTACAGTGGCTCTTTCTTACTTTGCTCCTTTCATATTTCAGCTTGATTGATTTGAGAGCTATTTTTGAAAGAAAAAAAAAGAAAAAGAATAAATGAGAACATAGGGTAAAAAAAAAATAGAAAAGCTACCACAAGCACAATTTTTATGAAATATTTAGAGATGATAGAAGCAGCTGCAGTGATCTGATGAGTGGAATTTAGGGAAATCATTTGGGGAAGATGATGGGGTTTTGCTGTGTGTCATAGGGGAATACCCTGTGATTTGAACTTATTTCTCTTTCTTTGTGCATGGATTTACATGTGGCTTGTTTTATTTACTTGTTTGTTTTCTGAGCACTGTGATGAATCAAGAAAAGAGTGAGCATGCCATGCTGTAGAATTCAGTAGTATATTCTAAGTGTATCAATGGTGCCAGGCATTGTTCTAGGCACATAGGATACATCACTGAACAAAACAGACAAAGATCCTTGTACTTGTAAAGTTCACATTCTGAAGAAAAAGGAAGAAAAACAAATGTAATAAGGAAGGAAATATTACAGTAGGAAGAAATAAGTTCTGTGGGAAAAAAAAAAGAAGAGCAAATCAAGCAGAACTGGCATTCCAAGAGATTGAGCTGTTGGTTTGTAGTCTAAATGGGTTGGTCAGAGTTAGCCTTATTGAAAAGATGATACTAGTTCAATACCTGAAAGAAGTAACAGAATTTGCCAATTTTGTTGGCAAGAGAATAGTCAGTGTGGAGAGGAGAGTCAGAGCAACAAGGCTGCCTGGCATGATCTAGGATCAGCACGGGACCAGAATGGCAAATTTGGAAGGACAAGTAGAGTTGTGGGAGAGGAGGCCAGAGTAGTTCTAGAGGCCAGGTCCTGGAGATCTTGAAGTTATTTTAACGATTTGGTTTTTATTCTGAGGGAATGAAGGAACCGTGCGGGTTTCTAAGTAGAGCAATGACATGATCTTACTCTTTAAAAGGATAACTCTAGGGGCACCTGGGTGGCTCAGTGCATTAAGCCTCTGCCTTTGGCTCGCTCGGGTCATGATCTCAGGGTCCTGGGATCGAGCCCCACATCAGGCTCTCTGCTCAGCGGGGAGCCTGCTTCCCCCTCTCTCTCTCTGCCTGCTGCTCTGCCTAGTTCTGATCTCTCTGTCAAATAAATAAGATCTTTAAAAAAATAATAATAAAATAAAATAAATAAATAGAAATAAAAGGATAACTCTGGCTGTGGAAGGAGGAAAGATAGGAACAAGGAGCCTAGTATAGTAATCTAGGTGAGAGGTGCTAGTGGCCTAAGGCCAGAGCGCTAGCATAAGAGGTAGTGAGATGCAGTCAGTTCTGAATATATTTAGAAAGTAGAGTCAATAGGGTTTCTTGATGGAATAAATATTAGAGTTAGAGAATAAACCCAAATTATTTAGTTTAAGCAACTAGAAGGAAGGAGTTACCATCTTCCAGTGGGAAGACTAGGGCAGAGAAGATTGGTCAAGGGTTGAGGAAAAATATCAGGAATTCAGTGCTGAAATTTGTGCTGGACATAGTGGACATATCAAGAAGGCAGTTGTATATATGTAAGTAAGAGGCATGTATCTGCAGATTACACAATCAAATGCTGTCTGATGAAATCTCCATGTTTGCCTGTTGAGGGCCTCTGGTTTCTTTAACTGTATTTCATGAAGAGCCATAGGCATGGAAGAGGAGAACGTGAATAGTGGGCAGAAAGCCTCTTCCAACATTGGGAGCCTGTAGCTTTACCCTTTGAAGGATATCCTGCTCTTGGAGAGGAGGAGCTTCATCAAACCTTCAGTTGCTAGTATATTCTCTGAAAATGATAAAATATCTAACAAATTACTTCTCTGTTTCTCCTGGATGATTGTCACCTTTTATTTGCTCCTAGTGCCTTTATTTTGTTGGCTCCTTGTGGCAGATGTCTTCAGGTGCCCAGTCAGTTTCTCTTCTCGATGGATATCTCTCTAACTTCTTTGTAGGCATGAGTATCTGAGAGTCAGAAGCCTACTAAACACTCCTAGAACTGACTAACGTTGGGTTTGTTCACTGCCTCCCATAGGGCATCACAAAATGGGTAGGGGGCAGTTAGGGAAGGGAATTGGGAAGGAGCCTTGGGAAGATCCTGGCAAGTGTTGGTCAAATGTGTAAACTAGGAGAGTTGCAGTAACGGACTGTGGAACTTGTGAATCTATGTGGAGTTACTGTTTGATTAGCTTGCCTGTGATTCTCATCTAAAACATAGGGGATAACAAAGGTAGTGTTAGATTATTTTGAGCTTATGTAGGTGGTGTTCATGACCAGTCTGGCAAAATTTAACTGCTTTGTGTGTAATATTAATAATACAGTACATCTTGCTGGTTGTGATTTCTATATCAATCATCAGGCCACCCTCATCGTGTAGCTCCAGAGAGATGTTCTTTCTTTGTCATAGGCAGGAGTGACAATGGGATATAATCCTGGCTAATGAGAGATAAGCAGAAGTCACCTATGGTGTTCTTTTTTTTTTTTTTTTAAAGATTTTATTTGTTTATTTGACTGACTGAGATCATAAGTAGACAGAGAAGCAGGCAGAGAGAGAGAGAGAGAGAGGGAAGCAGGCTCCCTATGCAGGACTCGATCCCAGGACCCTGAGATCATGACCTGAGCCAAAGGCAGCAGCTTAACCCACTGAGCCACCCAGGCGCCCACCTATGGTGTTCTTGAGGAAGCTATTAGTTTCTTGATTCACATGTCACTCCTTCTGTTCCACTGTCCTTGTTCAGAGGCCTGGAGCTATATGGTCTAGAGTACCAGAACTCAAGTGATTCAGAGTCAGCAAACACCTCCACTCCTTTTTTTTAAGTGAAGAGAAGCATTTCCTGTTTATTTAAGTCACTGTGAGTCAAGTTCTCTTCTTCTTGGAGCCAAAAACATGTGCCCTTTCCCTATTCTCCATTCTAAAGTCAAGCAGTACTATTTTTTTTTAACCAGAACACAGAGGAACACATTCCCAAGTATGGAAATGGCTTTAAAACAAAACATGGTAAATTTATTTAAGGATATATTAAGTTGCATGCCAATGATGTTCCCCAGGGATTGAACTTTGGGGACAAAATGGCCGTTTAGAGGCCAAAGCACATTTATATTGTTAGAATCAGCAGTGGGTAGAAAAATTAGTAAAAGTAGTTCATTAGAATGAGAATCTTCCTCACCTTTCCTATAATCTCCCTTATAAATATAGTAAGAAACAAAGCCGGTAAACATTCTAGAGAGCACAGAAAGCATAAAAGGAAGAGTAAATGCCCCAACTTAACCACAGCCTATAAAATTACCCCTTGAGAAATTGAATAGACTGGATCCTATTTTTGAGTTAGTAATTAAGTCTTCATTATATATTTGGATAGAAGTGCATAATCGTAGACCCAGTTTTTATTTTTTTAGTTAAATGGTTTCTTTTTTTTGTTCAATGCTTTCTTTTTATTTTTTATTTTTTTTAACATATAATGTATTATTAGCCCCAGGGGTATAGGTCTGTGAATCATCAGGCTTACGCACTTCACAGCACTCACGCTATCACCTACGCTCCCCAGTGTCCATAATGCAACCACCCTCCCCATACTCCCATACCCCCAGCAACCCTCAGTTTGTTTTGTTAGATTAACAGTCTCTTATGGTTTGTCTCCCTCCCGATCCCATCTCATTTCATTTCTTCCTTACCTACCCCCCAAACCCCTATGTTCCCTCTCAAATTCCTCATATTAGGGAGATCATATGATAATTGTCTCTCTTTGATTGACTTATTTCCCTCAGCATAATACCCTGTAGTTCCACCTGTGTTGTTAAAAATGGCATGATTTCTTTTCTTTTGATGGCTGCATAGTATTCCGTTGTGTGTGTGTGTGTGTGTGTGTGTGTGTGTGTGTGTGTATCACTTCTTCTCTTCTTCTTTACCCATTGATCTCTTGATGGACATTTAGGTTCTTTCCATATTTTGGCTATTGTGGACATTGCTGCTATAAACATTCGGGTGCATGTGCCCCTTCAGATCACTACATTTGTATCTTTAGGGTATATACCCAGTGGTTGCTGGGTCATAGGGTAGCTCTATTTTCAACTTTTTGAGGAACCTCCATGCTGCTTTTCAGAGTGGCTGTACCAGCTTGCATTACCACCAACAGTGTAGGAGAGTTCCCCTTTCTCTGTATCCTTGCCAGCATCTGTCCTTTCCTGACTTTTTAATTTTAGCCATTCTAACTGATGTGAGGTGGTATCTCATTGTGGTTTTAATTTGTATTTCCCTGATGCTTAGTGATGTAGAGCACTTTCTCATGTGTCTGTTGTCCGTCTGGAAGTCTTCTTTGCAGAAATGTCTGTTCATGTCCTCTGCTCATTTCTTGACTGGATTATTTGTTCTTTGGGTGTTGAGTTTGATAAGGTCTTTATAGATTTTGGATACTAGCCCTTTATCTGATATGTTGTTTGCAAATATCTTCTCCCATTCCATCAGTTGTCTTTTGGTTTGGTTAACTGTTTCCTTTGCTGTGCAAAAGTTTTTGATCTCGATGAAGTCCCAATAGTTCATTAGTTCATTTTTGCCCTTGCTTCCCTTGCCTTTGGCGATGTTTCTAGGAATAAGTTGCTGCAGCTGAGATCAAAGAGGTTGCTGCCTGTGTTCTCCTCAAGGATGTTGATGGATTTCTTTCTCACATTGAGGTCCTTCATCCATTTTGAGTCTATTTTCATGTGTGATATAAGGAAATGGTCCAGTTTCATTTTTCTGCATGTGGCTGTCCAATTTTTCCAACACCATTTGTTGAAGAGACTGTCTTTTTTCCATTGGACATTCTTTCCTGCTTTGTCAAAGATTAGTTGACCACAGAGTTGAGGGTCTATTTCTGGGCTCTCTATTCTGTTCCATGGATCTATGTGTCTTTTTTTGTGCCAGTACCATGCTGTCTTGAAGATGACAGCTTTGTAGTAGAGCTTAACGTCTGTAATTGTGATACCACCCACTTTGGCTTTATTTTTCAACATTCCTCTGCCTATTCGAGGTCTTTTCTGGTTCCATATAAATTTTAGGATTATTTGTTACATTTCTTTGAAAAAAATGGATGGTATTTTAATAGGGATTGCATTAAACATGTAGATTGCTTTTGGTAGCATAGACATTTTCACAATATTTGTTCTTCCAATCCATGAGCATGGAACATTTTTCCATTTCTTGGTGTCTTCCTCAATTTCTTTCATGAGTACGTTATAGCTTTCTGAGTACAGATTCTTTGCCTCTTTGGTTAGATTTATTCCTAAGTATCTTACAGTATTGGGTGCAATTGTTAATGGGATCGACTCCTTAATTTCTCTTTCTTCTGTCTTGCTGTTGCTGTATAGAAATGCAACTGATTCCTTTACATTGATTTTATATCCTGACACTTTACTGAATTCCTGTACAAGTTCTAGCAGTTTTGGAGTACAGTATTATGGGTTTTCTGCATAAAGTATTATATTATCTGCAAAGAGTGAGAGTTTGACTTCTTCTGTGCTGATTTGGATGCCTTTTATTTCTTTTTCTTGTCTGACTGCTGAGGCTAGGACTTCTAGTACTATGTTGAATATAGCAGTGGTGACATTGGACAGCCCTGTCATGTTCCTAACCTTAGAAGAAAAGCTCTCAGTTTTTCTCCATTGAGAATGATACTCACTGTGGGTTTTTCATAGAGGGCTTTGATGATATGGAGGTATGTACCCTCTATCCCTACACTGGGAAGAGTTTTGATCAAGAAAAATTGCTGTACTTTGTCAAATACTTTTTCAGCATCTATTGAGACTATCCTATGGTTCTTGTTCTTTCTTTTATTAATGTATTGTATCACATTGATTGATTTGCAGATGTTGAACCAACCTTGCAGCTCAGGAATAAATCCCACTTGGTCGTGTACTATTTTAATGTACTGTTGGATCCTATTGGCTAGTGTTTTATTGAGAATTTTCATATCTGTGTTCATCAAGGATATTGGTCTATAATTCTCCTTTTTGATGGGGTCTTTGTCTGGTTTTGGGATCAAGATAATGTTGGCTTCATAAAATGAGTTTGGAAGTTTTCCTTCCATTTCAATTTTTTGGAACAGTTTCAGGAGAATAGGCATTAATTCTTCTTTAAATGCTTGGTAGAATTCCCCTAGGAAGCCATCTGGCCCTGAGGTCTTGTTTGTTGGGAGAATTTTGATGACTGTTTTAATCTCCTTACTGGTTATGGGTCTGTTCAAGTTTTCTATTTCTTCCTGATTCAGTTTTGGTAGTTTATACATCTCTAGGAATGCATCCATTTCTTCCAGATTGTCAAATTTGCTGACATTTAGTTGTTTATAATATGTTCTTATAATTGTTTGTATTTCTTGCGTGTTGGGTTGTAATCACTCCTCTTTCATTCATGATTTTATTAATTACGGTCTTTTCTCTTTTCTTTTTGATAAGTCTGGCCAGGGGTTTAGTTGTCTTATTAATTCTTTCAAAGAACCAGCTCCTAGTTTCTTTGATTTGTTCTGCTGTTTTTTCGGTTTCTATTTCATTGATTTCTGCTCTGATCCTTATTATTTCTCTTCTTCTGCTGGGTTGTAGGCTTGCTTTGCTGTTCTTTCTCCAGTTCCTTTAGGTGTAGGTTTAGGTTGTATATTTGAGAACTTTCTTTTCTCTTAAGAAAGGCTTGCTTTCCTCTCAGGACTGCCTTTGTTGTATCTCACAGGTTTTGAACAGTTGTTTTTTTCATTTTTATTTGTTTCCATGAATGTTTTGAATTCTTCTTTAATTTCCTGGTTGACCAATTTATTCTTTAGTAGGATGCTTTTTAGCCTCCATGTATTTGGGTTCTTTCCAACTTTCTTCTTGTGATTGAGTTCTAGCTTCATAGCATTGTTGTCTGAAAATATGCAGGGAATGATCCCAGTCTTTTGGTACCTGTTGAGACCTGATATGTGACCCAGGATGTGATCTATTCTGGAGAATGTTCCATATGAACTAGAGAAGAATGTGTATTCTGTTGCTTTGGGATGTTATGTTATGAATACATCTGTGGTGTCTGTCTGGTCCAATGTGTCATTTAAGGCCTTTAATTCCTTGTTGATCTTTTGCTTGGATGATCTGTCCATTTCAGTGAGGGGGGGGTGTTAATGTCCCCTGCTATTATTGTATTATTGTTGATGTGTTTCTTTGATTTTGTTATTAATTGGTTTATATAGTTAGCTACTCCCTTGTTAGGGGCATAGATATTCAAAATTGTTAGATCTTCTTGTTGGACAGACCCTTTGAGTATGATATAATATTCTTCCTCATTTCTTATTATAGTCTCTGGCTTAAAATCTAATTTATCTAATATAAGGAATGCCACCTCAGGTTTCTTTTGATGTCCATTAGCATGGTAAATTGTTTTCCACCCCCTCACTTTAAATCTGGTAGTGCCTTTGGTTTATTATGAGTTTCTTGTACGCAGCATACTGACAGGTTCTGTTTTTTATCCATTCTGAAACCCTGTATCTTTCGATTGGGGCATTTTAGCCCATTTACATTCAGGGTAACTATTTTTTTTAATTCTTAATTTTTAATTAACAAATAATGCATTATTAGCCCCAGGGGTACAGGTCTGTGAATTGCCAGGTTTATACACTTTGCAGCACTCACCATAGCACATACCCTGTCCAATGTCCATAATCCAACCCCCCTCTTCCTACCCCTGTCCCCCCAGCAACCCTCAGTTTGTTTTGAGAGATTAAGTCTCTTATGGTTTGTCTCCCTCCTGATCCCATCTTGTTTGATTTTCTCCTTCGATTCAGGGTAACTGTTGAGAGATATGAATTTAGTGCCATTGTATTGCCTGTAAGGTGACTGTCAGTATATTGTCTCTGTTCCTTTCTGGGAACAGAAAGATAGATATTCTATCTATCTTTCTATCTATAGCCTACTTTTAGGCTCTCTCTTTGCTTAGAGGACCCCTTTTAATAATTCCTATAGGGCTGGCTTGGTGTTTACAAATTCTTTTAGTTTTTGTTTGTCCTGGAAGCATTTTATCTCTCCTTCTATTTTCAGTGATAGCCTAGGTGGATATAGTATTCTTGGCTGCATGTTTTTCTCATTTAGTTTTCTGAATATATCATGCCAGTCCTTTCTGGCCTGCCAGATCTCTGTAGATAAATCTGCTGCCAATCTAATATTTTTACCATTGTATGTTACAGACTTCTTGTCCTGGGCTGCTTTCAGGATTTTCTTTGTCACTAAGTCTTATAAGTTTTACTATTAGAAGATGGGGTGTGGACCTATTCTTATTGATTGGGGGGGGTGTGGGAATCTCTGTGCCTCCTGGACTTTGGTGCTTGGTCCCTTTGCCATATTAGGGAAATTCTCTATAATAATTCGCTCCAATATACCTTCTGCCCCCCTTCTCTCTTTCTTCTTATCTTCTGATAAGATAAGTTGGTTGGGAAAAGCAAGAAAAAGAAAGTGGAGAGAATTTTCTCAGGCTGGAGACCAGAACAAAGCCCTGTGCTAGATTTAGGGTATATTTTGATCTATTAGAAGAAAATGTATCCCAAAAAAAATTTTTTTTAATTTTATTTATATATTTGACAGACAGAGGTCACAAGTAGGCAGAAAGGCAAGCAGAGAGAGATGAGCACGGAGCCTGATGCAGGCCTCGATGCCAGGACCCTGGTATCATGATGTGAGCCGACGGCAGAGACTTTAACCCACTGAGCCACCCGGCGCCCCCCAAAATTTTTCAGAAGAAAAAATCCTATATGTATACAAAATATAAAGTTAGTTACAATGAAGGATAAAATATGACTACAATAATGAAGCATTGGAAAGACTTTTTTAGAAAGGTATTGTTAAGATACACTATTTAAAAAAAGTTAAAAGAGGAAAGAGTAAAAGTAAAAAAATTAAAATAAGAAAAAAAAACTGAATAAACTTAATTAACTTTGTAAGACTGAAGAATCATGGGGAGATAGCCATGTATTCCATGCTTTGCTTTCCCATCCTCTGGAATTCTGCTGTTCTCCTTGATCAGTGAGTTTGGTTTTGGCTGGATGTTCTTGCTGATCTTCTGGGGGAAGAGCCTGTTGCAGTGATTCTCAAGTGTCTTTGCCCGTGGTGGAATTGAGCCACCCTTGCCAGGGACTGGGCTAAGTTATCTGCTCGGGTTCACTCTTGGAGCTTTTGTTCCCTGAACACTTTCAATAGAGCCCTGGAGGACAGGATTGAAAATGGTGGCCTCCCAATCTCCACGTGGAGGAGCCTAGAGCTTGGGGCCCCACTCCTCAGTGCGCCCTCAGAGAAAAGTGATAAATCCTGTCTTCCTGGTCTCCAGCTGTACTCTGAGCTCACCCAGCCTGTGACCAAGCATTTCTCTCTGGTGCACAGCCCTGTTTGGAGTCTCCAAACCTAGCAGATACTGCTGCTCTGCTCTTCCTGCAGATGAAGGTTAGTCTCCCCAGATCTGCCACTTGTGGGTTCCCTGCTCAAATAGCAGTGGTCTGACTGTGCCATGGACCACAGTTTAAGGTAACCCTGAGCTGAGAGCTCACTCTTCCGTCTGTATAGTCAGCTTCACCGCTCTAGTACCTGCGAACTCTGCAACACTCAGGCACTGCCAATCTTTCTGTGACCCTGCAGGACTTTGACCACCCTTTCCCTGCAAGGGCTCCACCCCCACTTAGCCCGTGGAGTGATGTCCCTCAGTGGAGCAGACTTCTAAAAGTTCTGATTTTGTACTCCATTGCTCCACCACTTGCCAGGAGTCAGTGCCTCCCCCTGTGGTCTATCTTCCTTTCACTTCGGATTTACTTCTCCACACATCCTACCTTTCAAAAAGTGGTCAATTTTCTGTTTCTAGAATTGCTGCTCTTCTTCTCTTTGATCTCCTTTTGGGTTTGTAGGTGTTTGGAATGGTTTGATAAGCTGTCTAGCTGATCTCCTGCTACCTGATGTCTTCTCAGCCTGCTACTCCTCCACCATCTTGACTTAGGAATTGTTCAGTGCTTTCTTTTCAAGAACATCCACCCAGTTTGATTTTTTTCCGTGAAAAAAAAAAATAAAGATATATATATATATATATTTTATAAGTGCACTTAAATGAGGGTTGTATAGAATCAGCTAAGCTGACTCTGTTGGAAAGGTGAACAGCAAGTAAGTAGATATGTGTTAGCAGTTCAAGGAGATAATGAGTTTCTATAAAAGCAGGTTTAAATTTACAGTCCTAACTTAGAGGAGGAACACATGTCATGTTCTTTATCTTCCTCTTCTTTTTTTTTTTTTTTTAGATTTTATGTATTTATTTGTCAGAGAGAGAGAGCGCTTGCAAGCAAGGGGAACAGCAGGCAGAGAGAGAAGCAGCCTCCCCTCTGAGCAAGGAGCTCGATGTGGGACTGATCCCAGATTGCTGGGATCAAGACCGGAGCCAAGGCAGACACTTAACCTACTGAGCCACCCAGATGTCCCAACATTCTTTATCTTCTAAGAGAGATCTTCATTTGCTCCCATTTCCACACAGTAGCAGAAAAAAAATAAGTATTTGAAGACATTTGAAAATCCTAATAACTTTATATGTATATTATATATTATATGCATGTATAATAACCAATCACAATGGGATTCAAACTTAGTCAAATGTCAAGCTCGCTTTTGGGCTATTGTCCCATTTTGAGTGACCTTGACCCCTCCAGCAACACCCTTGTTTCAGGGCCAAACAACTTACTTAACTTGGGGTCCGTTCCACACCCTCTACTCCAGTTCCTTCTGGGCTCTCCTGCAGGTCTCCAGCCTGCTGAATGCCCAGGAGTCAACCTCTCTCCCACCTTCCCACTGGTCTGGCAGCTGTTTCTGCTGGCCTAGGGATGATGCCTTAGCTACTGCTGGACTCAGGTTCTGGGATCTGTGTAACATGATCACTTTCCCAGTTTGTCTGGGACTGGTGCACTTAACACTGAGAACTGAGTGCTGGGAGAAACACCTTAGTTCTGGGTAAAGCAGAACGGTTGGTTACTCAGGATGTGTGCACCCTCTGCCCTCCTTCTCCACATTCCCTTTTTATGGTCTTCCAGCGATCTAAACATTTTAATAGATGTCATAGGGTCATGCTGTGATTTCTGGATCTCTTGCAACCTGCATACGAGCAGAAATGAATGATGGCCTGTGTACACGGGTAGAGTGTTCGGTGCGGACAGCTGCAGTAGGCCCCCCCTCTGCCTCAGTTTGTCACGCCTCCATAGCTGCTCTATAGCCTCTCAGGCTGACACGAGGCCTCTATAAATCAGATTCCCAAAGGCAGAAAGCAAGGCACAGGCCACCAGTATCATAGGACATCCAGTCTCTTGAGATTCATTCAGTCAACAAATACCTAGGAAAGATCACATAAAACAATGAACACCCTCCTGAGATCAATGCTGAGGTGGTCAGGGAGGGCCATTGATCAGACCTTAAACTGTCTTAACACTTTGGGTACCTCTTTTTTTTTTTGCTTCCAAAGACCTAGTTCTTTCTTTTTTCTTTCTTTCTTTTTTTTTTTTTTTTTAATATTTTATTTACTTATTTGACAGAGAGAGATCACAAGCAGACAGAGAGGCAGACAGAGGGAGAGGAGGAAGCAGGCTCCCCGCTGAGCAGAGAGCCCGATGCGGGACTTGATCCCAGGACTCTGAGATCATGACCTGAGGCGAAGGCAGCGGCTTAACCCACTGAGCCACCCAGGCGCCCCAAGACCTAGTTCTTTCAAATCAAAAGCCTGTTGGTTTTAGACTATCTTGCCAAAATTGAATCCACATGACTGCTAACTTTTGTTCCGGTCCAGAGTCCAGAGGTGCATGCTCCCAGCTCCCAGCACAATCCCCCATGACAATTTCCTTGACCTTCTGAGTGGACAGTCACAGCACAAGAAGAATTTCATGGAAAAGAAACAGAACCAAAACTTTGAATTGAAATATCTAAAAATTCTGTCCATAGGAAAGGGAAGGCCTGTCTTACAAACATGAATATTTCTGTAGTGACAACATCTATGCCAGAATTTATTTCTCCTTCACTTGGATCGTTGCCAGGAATGATCAGCAATCCCTTCGCTGACTGATGAAAGATCACCTGAACCCTTGCTGTGAAGGAGAGGAGAGGCAACGGGGTCCAGGCTCAGAGACAAAACCCTTTGCCCTTCTTTGCTCCTGCTTTTATTGGTCCTTCAGGATAATCACAAATCCTTATCACTGTTTCTCCAGCTCATGGTGTGTGACAGAGGGTCTTACTAAACTGGGAGGATCTGTGTATGGGAAAGATACTGTATGCTAACCTGCGTGTTCTGCTAAACATAGCCTAAGGGACAATGCATACATCTCTTAGATGACTGGGTGGCTGTTTGGGCTAAGAAAGTGTTCCAGAAGCTAACTCCCTGGACATTCCAAGGGCAAAGGGGTCCTGCAGGCCTCCGCATTCCAAAGGCCTACACCTTTCTCCAAAACCTTCCATCACCCCCCACAGCTTCTGTGTTACACTTTAGCCAACCCGGTATTATGGCTGATTTCATGCTCTGTGTTAACCCCAACAGATCTTGCTGACCACAGACTGCAGGCCTCTGGGTCTAACACCTTTTCACAGATTTCCAGGCTGACTGGCCCCTTCTGTTCTTTCTTGAGAAATGTTCATATTGTCAGAGAGGATGGTCTCAGGCTGTGTCTGTGCCTCTTGTTCATGAGGCGACATTTTGTCTTTTACCCTTAGGTTCTTATCACTACTGCTGCAGGCTTCTGGGAATATGTTACTTTTACTTCATGGTAATTATGCAAAACATGTAAGGGAGACAGAAAGCCTCTTGGGGGAACTACGCACTATTCAAAACATTGTGCCTGGCTGAATTTTGGCAGCATTGTGACTGATCTCATCAAACTCCAAGGGGCAAAGAGCAGATTGGCTAAAACTCTTTTTGGGAGAGCTGGAGCCAATAAACAATTTTTCAGACATGAAGCTGGATTTCCTTTTGGGGGAAACATCCTGAGGATAAGAGTTATTCAGGTTCCTAAAACCAAATCACCAGATTAAAATAAACAGAAAAAAAGAGGTGTCACCTAATCCAGCTTTTATTTTCTTACATGGCAGTTCATTTTGTGGTTGTTTATTATAGATATGTCTGTCTCTTTACCTTATCTCTGTGTGTTCCCCGTCTGGGATTCCATTGATTTTATATTCCTGCTTATACTTAAACATTTAAGCCATGGTCTTCTATCTAGCACAAAAACATAAACTCAGTGACCTGGAAGCATCACACACTGAGGTGAGCCCATGTTCAAGCAAGTTGCCTTTCTGAAGTGGTTTCAAAGTGATTTTATTTTTAAGTACAAATAGGATACTTGAGTGACAAAACTTATTTAAAAAATAAAGTACAGTAGTGAAATGCCAAGGAGATAACTCTCCTAGGAGAAAAAGAAGAAAAAAGTTGAATTAACCATTTTTAAGATTCAACAGCAGCCTTATTCTTCTTTGATGTATTGCATGTATTTAGGACAAAAGAAACTATATTTGCTTTTGGCGTGGCATATAGCTGTGTTTTGACATTTAAATCCTAAGGAAGGCCTAGTGCATAAAAGTAATGTCAGAAAACAGTTATGTGTTTGAAGATAAGCAAAAGGGAAAAAGAGAAATAATTTTAACATGTAGCTAAATCAACTACAGAGAGATCAAAATGAGTCATTAAATTTTGGGGTTTTTTTTTTTTGTTTTGTTTGTTTTTACTTTGGGTAATTAGATTACCTGAAAAATAAAAACAAAAGCAAATCATTAAAAATATATATTTAAAATATCTGTCTTAACAATATTTTCTTAAGATAATGCTTTTGTCAATTACTTAGATGTATTACAAAATTTTTATTGATTTCTGAGAATGTATTCAACAGCCCTCCCCTTAAACCAACTGCACAGATAATAGACACTCCCTGTTCCCTTTGTAAAATACAAAGAGTGATACCAATAGCCTAGTGGATGAAGTGTTTGAGCCCGTAGGGGAGTTTACCATCCTTCATCTGTTGTACATCCCACATGCTGTGGGGGAGTCCATCGTTCATTGTCAATGATGTTAACAAATATGTTACTGCAAATCATACTTGTTATCGTAATAACGTGGTCTAATTAAATACTGAATGAATTTTCAAATGAGTAGAAACAAAAGAAATAATTTCCGTTAAAACCAAATTAAAAGGTTTTAGACAGACAAGTGGCTAAAAGCAAAAAACCCTCTCAGTGTAGGTATGGACAAACCAACTGTAAAAATATGCAGAGACCCATTGATTACATTAATTCATTGATTACTTCAGTTTTCCATGCACTTTACGAAGTCAAAGCTAGAAGTTGGGGGTGATGCTTTACGGAACTGGTTCTTCAGAAAGACCGTGGATCGGAATTGTAGAATTCCAAGCACGGCACCCAGAGCAATTCCCTCTGGCAGGTGACTCTGTGAATTTACCTGATGGGGGGGTTAAGTTAAATTAAAATTGTTAAGGTATGTATCCTTTTAATGCTTTCTGTCATCATCTTTAAATGGTTACCTCAGGAAGCCCAACGTATTTTAGACTTCTACTGTTCTCTAATCTCTCTAGATTAGAGATTAGAGAACAGTAGTGATCTGGAGGCTCATGCTTCGTAATATAGCTTTTAAACAAATACTATGATTGCTTGTTATTCCCAAGGCAATTCTAATTCCATTTAGAATGGAATTAGAATTCACTTTTTTTCTTTTGCTTTCTTTATTCCAAATAATGGGAAGGGTGGAGAGAGGGGGGGGAAGGAGAATGGGAGGAGAGGAGTGAGGAGGGAAGTAGGCAGGAGGCAGGAATGAAGGAAGGGAAGTAAAACTGTGAAGTCACAGTGCTCTCTAGTAAGTGGATAGGGGACATTTCCTACTTTCATTAAAACAGAAATCAGAGGTAAACATTAAAGGCTGTTGTCTATTTTTTATAGGAGTTTGAAATTGGCATTTTCTTTGAAAAATTTCCTTTACTCTATAAATGACCTATAACCCCAGAAGAAGGAGAAAGGAGTCAGATCTTTCTATGGTAGGAAAAGCAGTTTTATTAAGACTTGGAACTTGCCATCATTTTTACTTTACTTGTTAATTGAGCAGAAGTACTTCCTCTTTCTGTGGTTGCATTCATACTACCCGAAACCAGTTTCAAAAGGGCAACAAGCTTAGCTTTTTAGATAATGCTGTCTAAAATTCTTTAACGCACCCATTGCCATATTAGAGATAAACACTTCTTTATCATCTGTGTCTGTGAATTCATTGAGGAACTTATTAGAGTCTGAATCTCATTTTGTTTACCGAATTCTGCTTACATCAAAAAGAATGTTACATGAGTAAGGGAGGAACGCAGCTGGAAGGGGTGGGGAATGTGTGTGTGTGTGTGTGTGTGTGTGTGTGTGTGTGTGTGTGTGTGTTTAGAATGTGGTTGAAGAGTGAATCTGTAATAAATTTTAACAAATAAAATGCAATATCTGAAAAGTGTTCTTAATTAGTAAATAGATTGATTTAAATAGACTCACTTGCAGTTGTCATAAGTATAGACCATACAGTGTTTGTTTATAGGACTAATTTTGCTACCTTTAACAAGTGCTGCCTTTAGACTTTTAGTCCTGTGGTTTCCTAATCTTTGGTTGTCTGGCAGAATCCCAGAAACTCTTCATCAGCATGAAAATTATTTTCATGGACACACTACTGTGAAGACCCACTCTGGGCAAATGAATGTGACACCACAGTGAATTATTATTTTTTGTTTCTTGAAAGTTTAAGCATTCCAAAATTAAGGGGGAAAGAAAAACCTTTGCAATTTTAGAGAGTGCCGTTTCTGAAGTTAGACATACCATACACAAGGAGGCATGTGGTTCCTTTTACAGGTTTGTTCTAGTATGTTAACTCAAGAGACATTTCTTAATCTTCCAAGTAGATCAAAGCACTGCTACTGGTTTACCCAATGAGAAAACCAAAAGATACAGAGCAGGATCTCTTTTCACAAGGAATGTAGTAATTTAGCCATGGGAATAACAAACAATCATAATATTTGTTTACAAGCTATATTACGAAGCATGAGCCTCCAGATCACTACAAAGAATGGTTTCTTTTTTTTTAATTGATTGATATATTTTCAGCATAACAGTATTCATTATTTTTTCACCACACTCAGTGCTCCATGCAATCCGTGCCCTCTATAATACCCACCACCTGGTACCCCGACCTCCCACCCCCCCACCACTTCAAACCCCTCAGATTGTTTTTCAGAGTCCATAGTCTCTCACGATTCACCTCCCCTTCCAATTTACCCCAACTCCCTTCTCCTCTCTAACTCCCCGTGTCCTCCATGCTATTTGTTATGCTCCACAAATAAGTGAAACCATATGATAATTGACTCTGCTTGACTTACTTCACTCAGCATAATCTCCTCCAGTCCCGTCCATGTTGCTACAAAAGTTGGGTATTCATCCTTTCTGATGGAGGCATAATACTCCATAGTGTATATGGACCACATCTTCCTTATCCATTCATCCATTGAAGGGCATCTTGGTTCTTTCATAGTTTGGCAACCGTGGCCATTGCTCCTATAAACATTGGGGTACAGATGGCCCTTCTTTTCACTACATCTGTATCTTTGGGGTAAATACCCAGGAGTGCAATTGCAGGGTCATAGGAAAGTTCTATTTTTAATTTCTTGAGGAATCCCCACACTGTTCTCCAAAGAGGTTGCACCAACTTGCATTCCCACCAACAGTGTAAGAGGGTTCCCCTTTCTCCACATCCCCTCCAACACATGTTGTTTCCTGCCTTGTTAATTTTGGCCATTCTAACTGGTGTGAGGTGATATCTCAATGTGGTTTTAATTTGAATCTCCCTGAGGGCAAAAAATGGTTTCTAAGGGAAATTAGTGAAGGGGGCTGTGGTGGCTGTTGGAGGCTTCAGAGAACACATCGAACTTTAGAGCAACAGTAGCCTCATGATAAGAAAGAAAGGCAAAGAACATGCCCGTGAACGCAGATGAGCAGAATTGCAGAGACACAGATGGCCATGTCATATTTCTGACATGAAAGTGACTGTTTGGAATAAATGGTGTAGGGCGTCATTCATTCCTTCCTTCATTCACCCATTCATTCCACAGTCGTTCATTGACTACCTGCCATGGGCCAGGGATGATGCTAGTTTTGATGATTAAGACATAACCTTAAGGGCCTTACATCCTTAGTAAAAGAGGCAGATATTAAAAAAACACAATTAATGAAAAAACTGAGAATGTTTGCACAAAGGATGGCAGCTTTAATTCTCCCCGGGATTTCCAACGGAGATGGAGGAGATTGTACCGAGGAGCAGTTTGCAGGTGACTGGAAGGACATTCCAGCAGGATTGGAAGCCCATGAAAAAGGCCTTGACTGTGAGGGGGAGAGACTTGCAGGAACCTCGCGTGTTACCATAGGGTCTCCCAGAGACCGGCAGCTATTAGTATAAAGCTAGCAATTTAGGGACAACCTATTGGAAAAAGGTCTACTAAATTTTTCTTTTTAATTTATTCTCTGGGCAGTTAAGGGACTTTTTTTTTTTTTTTTTTAAGATTTTGTTTATTTATTTGAGAGAGAGAATGAGCGGGGTGGGGGCATTGTCAGAGGGAGAAGGACAAGTGGTCTCTCCACTGAGCAAGGAGCCAGATATGAGGCTCGATCCTAAGACCCTGGGATCATGACCTGAGCCAAAGACAGACACTTAACCCACTGAGCCACCCAGGCACCCCCAGTTAAGGAACTGTGTAAGGATTTGCAGGGAAATCAACTTTTCATCGTTGATATTTGCTCTGATGATCTGAGCAGAGGTCACCACCTCTGATAGCCTGAGCTATCCGTGAAGTGATGGAAAATGGATGGAAAAGGGTAAATCCAAAGTGTTCTAGGATTTGGAGTAAGCCCATTACATGTGGAGGGCATGACGGTATTGATGGGAAAGAGAAATGAGTTTCAGAGTGAGAAAAGGCTTGCGAGGTGACTAAGTTACCTTCACAAGTCCCTGAACAGTGTCTTACTTGAATATTTTTTTTAGTAATGTGTATATCAGTTAGAGTAAGGTTCTGCTGGTAGAAAATGGTGAGAATTAGTAGCAGCAATTGAGCATTTCAGGGAGGTCAAAGAGATAAGGTTAAAAGAAGAAAAGCAAAGCTGGGCTAGAGGCACAGGTAATGACATAATGGAATAAAGAGGAAGACGGGCAAGACCAAAGCTGTATTGTCCCAATATGCAGTCACTAGTCAAACGGGGCCGCTGGGCACTAAAACAGAGACAGCCTCTAATTGAGCTCTGCTGTATGTGTAAAATACACCCTAGACTATGAATAACTTAGTACATATAAAGGAATATTAAATATCTCAGTAATTTAAATTGATTTCATTTTTGTATTAAATATATTACTGAAATTAATTTCACCTCTCTCTTTTACTTTTTAAATGTAGTTATCACAAAATTTAAAGTTACATATGGTATGCCCTCCCGTGGCATTTCTGTTGGATGGCGTTGGTCTAGACTCTCTAGATACTTCGCAGCCAGAAAGGGCTCTACAGCTCCTGTGTTGGTCTTTTCCAAAGGTGACTTAAAAGATTCATGCAACTTCTGATAAGACTCAATAAGTTGTCCTTTAGAATTATTTTATTTCAGAGACAATGGGGATTCCCAGAAGGTCTGGGAAACTGGCATCATTCTGAAATTCACAGTCCCTTTTAATTAGTTCGAAGTTTCCTTAAGCCCTAAATCTGCTTGCAATACCATCTCCAGAGAAAATCTTTACAGACTTAGAAGCCAGATGTGTTGGTTTTCTCCTGAATATTAATTCACTATTCATTAAAAATAAAATAAAAAGTTTTCAGTGAAAAAAAAAGAGAGAGACCTAAATTAAGTAGACCATATTTTAGTTGAGCACACGTTAGAATTTCTCAGCTCAAAGATTAATTTTCTTCCACTACAATATCTGTCATTCGTTTGGATGTGTATAAGTCAATATACATGAAGTAAAAGTAAAAATCTCAATTAAAAATTGTTTTTGGCCTCTAGGAACAAAAATCCAATTATGTTTTTTTTAGATAAATCTGAATTTCTTATTTTACATGTAAGATGTCTGACTTAGGCAATCCGGGCTTGTGTGGTGACTCTCAAAAGCAGAGATCCAGATTCTGACATTTGCTCCAATTTCCTTAGCTTGTGGTTTCCACTCACAAAATGGCTGCTTAGAACTTGAGTTATTTCTTCTGCTTTTTGTGAAGAAAGAAGGAGGCCCACTTTTCAACAAGTCTTCTCAGAAGTTCCATGCAACACTTTTTCTCTCATCACTGGCCAGATTCTGTCATGACTACAGTGAATTGCAAGAGAGAATAGGAAATCTAGTCTCTTGATTTAGGTATTTATGTGCCTACTAAAACTCGTGGGTGTGTTACTGAGGTGGGAGAGGACAGTTTGTGATGGGATAAATGAAAAGCAGTTGATAGCTCACTTGATAGCGCCAAAAAAAATTGAAATATGCTTCCAGGAAAAGAAAGTTGTTGTAGCATATGTATAATTTATTTGTTATATATTTTATGTTTTTCTCCCAACTATTCAAAAATAAATCTATTTATGAAGCCTCAGCTTTAGGCAGTAGACATCCTGGGGTATTTAAGGATGAAAGAGATACAGCCTTTGTCCTCAAAGATTTTGTGATAGAATGGCAAAAATAGGTATAAATTCTAGTTTTTGTACTGACTGTGTAAATTTCTTCTACTTGAAATTCATCGGTAACTGCTTGCTGTCTTTAGGGAAAAGACCCAGATCTTTAAAAGTAGTAGATGAGCTCTTCTGGTCTGGCCCTTGCCTCCCTCTGCAGCTTCATCTTATACCATTCTCCTCCACACCCTGCAGCCGTGCTGTCTTCTCTGGGTGCCTGCAGTGTCCTCTCGGTGGCCTGTGCCTATACTGTGCCATGGGTCTGGAGTTGCTCTACTCCCATCACTCATCACCTCTCCTTTGCCTTCCTCTCCTTCTGATCAATTCAAAGGTAATTTCCCCAGAAAGGCCATCCCAAGGCCCTCTAAGACTAGGTCAGGTTCTTTTGAACTTCTTTAAAATCACACATTCAAGACTTTGAGTACATCTCTATCTCCTCTTCTAGACTTTAAACTTTGTAAGAATGGAGACAGACCTGAGCATGATCCCCATTCTGACTGCAGTGCCTAACATGGTGCCTGACATGTGATATGCTCTAAACACATATTTTTTTGATAGAATAAATGAATGAATCTGGTAGTAATACACTAACAAGAAGGCTTAGAAAGTACAATGAAGGAAAAGGATAATTTCAGGTGGAGGAATTCAGCAGTGTTTTATGGAAGAAATGGGATTAAAACTGACCCTTCCATGAAGAAAGCACTCTCTAGGAAACTAACCAAGAGAAACCAGTCATTTTCCTTTTCTTTCCAACTTAATGGTAAAAGAGAAGATTTTGTTGTCATGAGCATACAGAAGTGCAGGGGGAGAATGGTCAAGGTGAGAAGGAGCTTGTTCCAACACATAGTTCCTTAAGAAAACACTGTAAAAACCCAGAAGAGTCGATGGGACTGCTGTAGCATGGCTGAAACTGATGGGTATAAAACTTAAGAGTCCAAAACATGCTTGCAAGATAAATAGTTCTGCCAAAAGGAGTGATTTCAATAAAGGGGTGAATGAGGGAGGAGGTGCAGACTCGTCTTAGGCAGGTGAACATGGGGTGAAGGGGGAGGAATGTGGGGAAAACTCTATTAGAAAGGAAAACAGAAAGCAGTTTTTCAGTAAGTCACTGTAGTTCTCTAGTCTTGAAAGGATACAAACCATTAACGGTATCTAAACGTGTGGTTTCTCTGTACTTGTTGACTGACTCATCCTAGATGCTCTCTATAACAATTATATCTTGATTTTGCCCACTCAAAATTAAGAAACCGTACAAGTCAGAGTTCTTGATTATAAACAAACTGGTGGGAAAAAGTAAAGACTCTAGTTAATTTAAAGAAATGTCATTCTCTAGCTCAGAACTGATGGAAGGCAGAACTGAAAATGAGCATGAAAACTCCAAGCTCTGTCAGTTCTCCCCAGAATAGTGTTCCAGATTCCCCCTTAGTCATCCAGAATATACTCCATGACCCTGCTTGCAGGACCCTCGCCTTTGCTCTCCCACATCAGTTCTCCTGAGTAGAAGGCACTGCCCTGCTTCCCACTTAGCTCAGAATTTCTTCCCACTGGAAGTATCTTCTGCAGAAACCAACTGAAACTAGGCCAGATAGAGATGACTTATCAAAAAGCTACACATGAAACAAGTAAGGACAAGTGCATAGAAATTCAAAAGTAGGTGTCCTAGCAGTAGGGTGACCACATAATTTTGCCGGGAAACAATGCCACTTTTGAGAATGAAAGGAATACGACAGGCATGAACTGGTGCTGTGCTGAACAAGCTGAGATTCAAGGTCACCTTACTGAACAAATGCAGACCTCGCTGAGACTGAAGTGAGCAGAAGTTCTTGATTTGAGACAGTTTTAAAGGCACAAATTCAGAGTGTCTTCACCCAGACACTCTGCCTGAACATATGAGAGCTACAGGGCACTCATTTCCCCCCTTGAATCCCCAAACCAACAGGACTGCTTTGCTTATAGATTTTGTACTTTTCAAATTTTGTGACGGGTATGTATGCACTGCTTGCTTCCTCAAACCAATTTCCTGTGAGCAACCCCCAACCCATCCCTTTTCAACAGCATCTAGTTTCTGCTTGGATTCAGAGAGGCTAATCTGTCTTCAGTTACAGCTGTGGCCTCTGAGACTGCTTTCAGCATATGCGTGTGATTGAGGCCCACCATCCCGGAAAGCCATCTGGGATCATGAGCAGTGGGGCAGCCTTGGTCTGGAGACAAAGTGGAGAGCCCTTGGAAAGACAGAATCTATCTAGAATCTCGGTGACTTTGTTAAGTTACTTGATCAAGCCTACACTCACATCTATACTTTCACTTACTTAAACCAATAAATTTCCTTTTTTGTGAAGGCAAACTCCATTGTCTTTGCTGTTATTTACAATTGAATCTATCCAAATGAATACAACTTCAGTTTCCACGGTGCCGCATTTTGGGTCCTACAACGGTTTGGTCTCAGCTTTCATTGTTAGCTGGCCAATTATTCATTCAGTTCTTTTTTTTTTCTTTCTTTTTAAATTAAATGAAATTAAAATTTTTTTCAATGTTCCAAAATTCATTGTTTATGCACCACACCCAGTGCTCTATGCCATACGTGCCCTCTATAATACCCACCACCAGTCTCACTCCACTCCTACACCCCCTCCAGAACCCTCAGGTTATTTCTCAGAGTCCACAGTCTCTCATGGTTTGTCTCCCCATCCGATTTCCCCCAACTCCCTTCTCTTCTCCATCTCCCAATGTCTTCCATGTTATTCCCTATGCTCCACAAGTAAGTGAAACCATATGATAATTGACTCTCTCTGGTTGACTTATTTCAACAGCATAATCTCCTCCAGCCTCGTCCCTGTTGATACAAAAGTTGGGTATTCATCCTTTCTGATGGAGGCGTGATACTCCATTGTATATATGGACCATATCTTCTTTATCCATTCATCCTTTGAATGGCGTCTTGGTTCTTTCCACAGTTTGGTGACTCTGACCATTGCTGCTATGAACATTGGGGTATAGATGGCCCTTCTTTTCACTATATCTGTATCTTTGGGGTAAATACCCAGTAGTGCAATTACAGGGTCATAGGGAAGCTCTATTTTTAATTTCTTAAGGAATCTCCACACTGTTTTCCAAAGTGGCTGCACCAACTTGCATTCCCACCAACAGTGTAAGAGGGTTCGCCTTTCTCCACATCCCTTCCAACACTTGTTGTTTATTGTCTTGTTAATTTTGGGCATTCTAACTGGTGTGACGTGGTATCTCAGTGTGGTTTTGATTTGAATCTCCCTAATGGCTAAGGATGATGAACATTTTTTCATGTGCCTGTTAGCCATTTGTATGTCTTCTTTGGAGAAGTGTCTGTTCATGTCTTCTGCCCATTTTCTGATGTGATTATCTGTTTTTTGTATGTTAAGTTTGAGGAATTCTTTATAGATCTTGGATATTCAGTTCTTATTTCAGATGCTAGAGAGGAAATGTGTAGGCTCAATTTATTTATTTATTTATTTGCCAGGCTCTCTTCTTAAATCTATGGTTTGGCTGCCTCTGAGTCAGGTGCTCTGTAGAGACTGGTCACTGGGTCTGACTGGAGTAGCTTCTGTCCCCTCTCAAAAGACCCATACCAATTTTCCTCCTATGAAAGGACCAGCAGGGCAGGTATTGTATGTATATATATGTATATATACATACATACACACACACACAAATACATGCATATACACACACACACACTCATACACTTACTATAACTCAACCCTGGCATTTTAGAGAACACCTACAAACGAGAAGTTGAATTTCAAGAAAACTTCCCTTTCTTTTCTCATTTTTATTCTTTCCTTTTGCAGTATAATTATTATTATATGGAACCCATATCTGAAGATAGTGAGTTTAAATGGATCGAAATTATTGCTCCTTAAAAGCAACACCAAAATTTGTAAGATATGATGCATGCTAATTAAAGGAGCCCTAGGCAAGAAAAAAAGATAAGCCTTTGCTTAAGTTATGCAAAAATGTATTAAATATTCAAGATTAATTAAAATCTAGGGAAAGATTTTTTTAAGGGTGCCATTTAAAGTTTGCACAAAAGTTAATGCAATTATTATGAAATGTTTGCAATCAAGCTGGTTTGATGAATAAGGGAAGTCAATTAATAACATAGTGAAATAAGAGTTAATTCATGTTGCTCTAGGTACTTTCTTTCCTTTGTTCCATAAAAATCACTTATAACAGCATAATAATTACATGCCAGTGTTTCACAGAGTGATGGAAACCATAATTCAATGGTATTTATTTATTTTCTAAAACTAATAATATTCCTACCAAACTATATCCTGATGATTTCCACAATGAAAGTTTCATTGGTGGGAAATCAGAAACTTTTATTTCTCGTGCTTTTCTTTGGTAAAAGGAGAAGAAAGCCCATCTTTTATTGAATAGGAGGCTCCTAATATATGAATGCTTAGTTAAAGAATCATCTGTCTTTGGGTGCCTGGGTGGCTGAGTCATTAAGCATATACCTTTGACTCAGGTCATAATCTCAGGGTCCTGGGATCAAGCACCATATCAGGCCCCCTGCTCAGTGGGAGCCTGCTTCTCCCTCTCCCTCTACTGCTCCCTTCTGCTTGTGCTCTCTCTCCCTGTCAAATAAATAAAAATTTTTTTTAAAGAATCATCTATATATGTTAATAGCACTAAGAAAGTTCTGGTTCCCATTTAATTTGACCTTTATTCTTCAAATGAGAAATATGAACTGGGATATAACTCTTCTTAAGTAGACATAGATACACAATGTGCTAGTAAAGTCATAATTTTCCAAGAATATCTCCTTTTGTCCATCTGGCACAGTTTGTTATTTGGGGGGCCATCACAAAGTGGGGAAATGCTTTCCTAGAGCCCTGATATGAAATTACAAATAAATATTCCCATAGTAACAAGAGTCTAAAACTTAGGAGCAGTGGTTGATAATCAAAATCAAACTTCGTGGGCTGAGCTAGGAAAAAAGACCCATCAGTAGCACATTTTTACACCAAAAGGGCAAAAAAATACCTGAATTTCACACAATTGACTGGCCACTGGACTTTTTCATTATCACCTGTTGGTAATGGAGTAAGACTCATTCAAAGACAAAAGGCACAAAAAAAGACCCATCAGTAGCACATTTTTACACCAAAAGGGCAAAAAAATACCTGAATTTCACACAATTGACTGGCCACTGGACTTTTTCATTATCACCTGTTGGTAATGGAGTAAGACTCATTCAAAGACAAAAGGCAC